>NW_028170488.1:0-70000 GCF_963971535.1 Notolepis coatsorum
GAAGAGTACGTCTGTCTGAAAGCTATGATTCTTCTCACTCAAGTGAGTTCATTTATTTATGAATTTTTTACTTTTACACATTAAAAGCTGCACATTCTTCATGAAAAAAATAGCTTGTTTAGTAAGCTAAATCAACGAAAATTATGACTAATATGTTCGTCAACGAAGCTTTTCCCCCTGACGACAATGAGAGGAAACGTCACGTTAATGGAGATCATGTGACACTAACGTGACGACATTATGCATGCAATGTCTTTGACTAATAAGGACGACACAAAATGTAGTTTGCAAAATAAAATCTTGCTTTATTCAACTTCAACGTCAATACTGTTTACTTGCTAGCTAACAGGAGCTCGTTTGGCGACAGGAAGGTGACAAACATAATTGTCCGTGTGGAACCCTTATCCCCAACACATCGTTCTGTGGGTAGGGGGGCACCACTGTTATGCTGGGGGTGTTGTTTCCCTCTACTGGTCGGGTATGGCCTCTACTGGTCAGGTATGGCCTCTACTGGTCAGGTATGGCCTCTACTGGTCAGGTATGACCAGCGCTACAAAATACGTGAATGGCTGCAATCTAATTTCTAGAGCATTATGTGAATGATTACAACGAAATGCAGATCAGACCAAACTGTCTAGGCATTGCAGATCATGACTCAAGGTCCAGCAAAATCATATCAAACCACTCAAATGTTGTCAGAAACATATTTTAGGCTCAACTTTAAGTAGAAAAAGAAAACACTTGTGATGATAATATTATGAATAATAATACATTTTATTTGTATAGCATCTTTATTTGTATAGCAGCCCAATGTGCTTCACAGCAGTACAAAAAAAATAAAGAAAAGACAGGCATAAAGTGCAGATGTAGAATTGGGCATAAAATAAGCATAGAACATTAAATCACATAATTTTTCTAACATCTTAACACATTCCCTGCCACGCTTATATCCATCAATGTTTGATCACTGCCACCAGTCTAAGCCTATGGAGATGTTTACCTTCTTTGCAGGGCTATAACTTTTTAAATTGTATTGCTAAATTGACATTACTATGGCCCATTCAACATAGATTATCTATCGTTCAGGATGTAGGAACGTTTTACTTTTTCATTCATAGATTCATACGAAAATACCGTCTAGAATATAAATATGTTTTTATCGTTTTCTGCAGTAATTCCTACAACGTGAAATATAGGCATAAACGCATATATAGATTATCAAATGCCGTTTGTTTGGCGATACACGCTATATTAAAAATGTCAACTGTACATGATCCTAAATGTTATGACTTATCATGCGCGGATGAGCGGGGGGGGGTCGTTTATAATTCCGTGATCGTCAGTAAATGCTTTATGTAGTATGGGTGATATATTGATCAGAGCAGTTTGCATGGATAATAGACAGGGTCAATTTTCAGAAAATCATAACCCTGAAGGCATTTCGTGTTTATTTCTGGTACACAACATTTCTAGGGGTATTAAGGGGTGCTGAATCCAAATCTGCTGTATACCAAGCTCAAAAATGTCAAATAAGGCCTCAAAATTGAGAAATCCAACATGGCCGCCAGCGCCAGGCTGAAATCTATTTAAGTGCATATCTTTTTGACTAAACAAGGTAGAAACATGAATGAAATGTGTTTTTATATGTTTGCATACATGAGGAATTTAAAATCATATCCTGATTTTAGATCAGTTGTGAAAATGTTGCTTGAAACTCATATTTATAGCAGAAACGGTGGTCGTTATTGATGTGTAGCAGGGTGGATTATCCCTGCTTCGTGGGAACTGTGGGGTGCGGTCAATAGGTAGCGAGACACAGTAGCACCCTGGCCAGCTGCACCTCCGTCTTTGGGGTCCGGAGCGTCAACTGGAGGCTGGTAGTGGGGGTGAATGAGGCCCAGGGTTTACAAACCTGGTCCGGTACTCTGGTCTTCCTCCCTCTCTCTGGAGTAGTCCGCAGTACTCCCCAACACACCCTCACCCTCCACAGTTGCCCCTTTTCCCTCCCACACCTACTGACCGGATGGTAGAGAAATAACTGGGTTCCCCCCGCAAGCAGTACCCTCCCTTATGTGAGACGACCAGAACCCTTACAATGGAAATGGAAAAGGTAGAATAGCAAGGGGTTACGATTACATATATTACCCATAGCAAAGGGTTAGGGTTAGGGTTAGAAATAATGAAAGACACACACACAAGACTCCCATCTACATCCTTTACTGTTATTTAAAGACTGGTCATCTACAAATATTTAATAGCAATGGGTCCACGGAAGGTAGTTCTACTATTACTCAAGTTGTAATTCAATACCTTGCAACCACTTATATTGTACACCCACACAGTATAGACTCAGGTATTGCAGACCCAAAGTTAATAGACCCCGATATTGTAGACTTCAATATACTTGACTCCTTACCCACGTCTGGGCTAGTACCAATAATAATACCTCTTCTTAGGCTTTACTTATATGGCAGCGTTACGTTTACCCCCAAGAGGGGAAGGGTTAAATAGATGGGAAAGTAATATTACACACACATGGTATCACGCTCAAAGAAAAGGAAATAAAACCAAAGTGTGGGCCCACAATTACCAAAACAAAAGCCCTATGCTAATGCCGGCATGTAATGTTTATGGGGTACCCCTATGCACTGTGGTTAGCAAACACCAGCTTCGCCCGTAGGCTGCGACACACTGTGTAATGTACGATAGGATCCTGGGCGCCGAAGCCCTAATGTTTACTCTACCAAAATGGCGGCCGCGCCGCTCCACCACCGTCCTGGTGGCAAGATGGCGTCGAACACTCGCGCCGCAGGTGCTAGCAGGCGGAGCTATAGCAGAGAGGCAGTGCTGGCTGAGCTGGTGCTGGGCGAACTCTGCTGGTGGTAAAGAACTCCCCGTGTCCTGCAGGCAGCCTGGAGCAGGTGTGCTGCTGTTCTCCGGTGCAGACAGCTGTTGACGCCCGGGCAGACTGCTTGGATGTCCCGTACGTCTCTGGCACGCAGACTATACCGTCACTGTAACTAGGTATAACACGAGCAATGCTACTGTGATCCTTAGCCGCACGCTACTTATACCGCTCACTGTAACTAGGTATAACTCGACTCTTAGTGCCCGACTCTGCACTTAATGTTCATAATATCATAACACTGGTACTGCTAGGAGATCGTCTCCACTAGCCAGTACTTCCTATCACCCGTTGTCCTTTCCCGGGGCACTCCGGCATAAACGTCAGCAACGGGGCTGTCTAGAGCTCCCGTTAGCTGTGTCCTCTCGTGTTCAAGTTCACAGCCGAAGAGAACGACTTCCGCGGCACTTCTCCCTTTATCATCTCTCAGCTCTCTCCGCCACTCTCTGCCTGCTACTGCCCCCTGCTGGTCCCGCCTGCCAGTCACACGGGGAGACGCACTGTAAAATATGAATCAATACTGTCATTTATGATCCGTATTCACATGCTCTTGGGACGGGGACGTTTGTGTCATTGTTCGTGTGAATCAATGACACTAGTTAGAATGTCTTTGTGTACAAAAAGGGATATAAACACAGTCAGCAGTTCTGAATAATATACCATATTTTCCAGACTGCTACATTTCCCCCCACTTTGAACTTGCTAAGTCCTCTGCAAGTTAACAACAAAACAACAAAAACAAACGCATGCATGAAAACGGTCCTGAGACCAACAGTTTCACACATCGGTTGACAATTACACATTATGCCAACAGTTTTACACACTCCCTCAGGAGTTGGACACACTGTTCCGCGAACACGCTCTTGAGCACGTAGTCCTGGCGATACCGAGCGGGTAGCCGACCTCTGGTGCTCCTCTGGGGCCGAGCGGCCTCCACTCTGGGGGGTTCCACCTCCCCCGCCTCCGATTCCGTGTCGGATTCCTCAGTGTCTGTCGGCGGGTCCTGGACCACGGCCTCACCCTCCGGGGCCATCGATGGACCGCCCGCGGCCTCCTCTTCGACTCCGTCTCCGCCGCCTTCCCCCTCCTCTCCTGAAGGGGTCGACTCCACCTCTGACTCGGCGCTTACGGCCTCCTCAGGGGCGTCCCGCAGGGGACCGGGGTGGTTACACGCCCTAGGATGCGGTTCCCGCCGGTGCCCGAAAGCACCTCCGATGTCTGATTCGGACGAGCTCCGCGGTGCCACCGGGATCTGTCGAGGGGCCCTCCCCCGCACTTCCGGGTCAGAAGCCGGGAAGGGACAGGTCTTGAGCTGGTCTCGATGCACGGTCCTTTCTGGACCCCCTGCTTCGGGCCTGACCGTGAACACGGGCGTCCCTTCGTGGCTCTGCTTAACCACCACATATGACGTAGGCTCCCACTTGTCTTGTATCTTATTACGGCCCCGGATTCGGTGGTCGCGTATCAGGACCCGGTCTCCGGCCCGCAGGAGTGCACCTCTGCTCTTCCTGTCGTAAATTCTCTTGCGTCGATGGGATGCCTGCTTCGCCGTGGCCTCAGCGGCCTCCGCGGCGGCCTTTAGTCGCTCGTGGTGACTCTGCACCCACTCATCTAGGTCTGCCGCCCCCTCCTCAATGACGTCTCTGCCCCCTAGGACATCTCGGGGCATCCTAGCGTCCCTCCCGAAGAGCAGGTAGAAGGGAGAGTATCCAGTGGAGGAGTGCTCGTGGCAATTGTATGTAAGTACCAACTCGGGTAGGTGCTCCTTCCAGTCCCGCTTCTTCTCTGCGGGCAGACTACGCAGCATGTCGTGCATTGTCCGATTGAATCTCTCGCACTGCCCATTCCCCTGGGGATGGTAGGGCGTGGTGCGGCTCTTTGAAATCCCATACAGTCGGCAGAGCTCCTTGATGACGCTCGACTCGAAATTTCGCCCTTGATCGGCATGGAGTCGGGCAGGGCAACCGTAGTACACGAACCAGTACTTGATGATGGCAGCGGCGGTGGTCTTCGCAGTCTGGTCTTTGGTCGGTACGGCAATAGTGAATCTGGTAAACATATCGGTCAGCACCAGTACGTTCTCGTAGCCACCCACCGACCTCTCCAACACGGTGAAGTCCATGGCCAGGACCTCCATGGGGGCCGTCACGTTAGTGCAGGTCATCTGGGCCTGGGCTTTAGGGAACACGTCGCGGGCTAATGCACATCGCTTGCATCGCTTCACCCATTGCTTCACCTCTTCTGCCATTCCGATCCAGTAGTAACCTCGCCTCATCAGGACCACCGTCCCCTGTCCCCCGTAGTGTCCCGCGTCTTCGTGCTGGGTCTCGTAGATCCTCCTTCGCAGGGCTGTGGGCACCACCAGCTGGAGAACCTCCTCTCCATCCCGGGGATCGCTTACGCGCCGAAACAGCACTTGCTGATGCAGACGGAGTCGTTCCCACTGCCCGTATAACTTGCGGAGTTTCGGGTCTCCTTCCTTCAGCTGTACCTTAGTGGGGGGGACCCCCTGTGTCACCGCCCGCCACACCGGACCCAACTCGGGATCGTCCGCCTGGAGCTGCCGCATTTCCGCCCAGTCATATCCGCTGTTCCCCTTCTGTGCCGCTATCCGTCGTGCGCCGACACTCGAGACCTCCCGCGTCTCTGTCGGTCTCCCAGGGCACAGCAGGGCCCGCACTTCCTCCGCTGGGACCACGACGTAGCCCTCGCGGGCGACTAGGGCGGGGACGGACAATGGAGCGGCCCGTTCCTGGAGACCCTGACGGGTGTGGGTGCCAGCCGCGGCTATCATTAGGAAGTCTTTCTCAGTGTCTTCCACTTCAGGTTCTGATCGCATCGGCATGCGAGACAGAGCGTCTGCGTTCTGGTTGAGTCGACCAGGTTTGTAGTGCACCACGAAGTCATACTCCGCGAGCTGAGCGTTCCACCGCTGCTCCACTGCTCCCAGGTTGGCCGTGCCGAGGTGTCTCAACGGGTTGTGGTCGGTGATCACGGTGAACTGGGCGTACATCAAGAGGTCTCTGAACTTCTCGGTGACCGCCCACTTCAGGGCGAGGAGTTCCAGCTTGAACGCACTATAATTTTGGTCATTCCTTTCGGACCCACGCAGGCCTCGGCTCGCAAAGGCGATGACTCGCTCTACGCCCTCCTGTTTCTGACTGAGTACCGCTCCCAGTCCCAAGTAACTCCCGTCGGTGGTCACTATGAAGGGGAGCTGGAGGTCGGGGTAGGCCAGCACCGGGGGTGTCAAGAGGCACTGCCGCAGATGGTCGAAGGCCGTCTGACACTGCGGCGTCCACTTGAAGGCCTCGGGCCGGCCCTTGGCGAACCCCTTTTTTTCTTTCCCCATCAGGGCGTGCAGTGGCTGGGCCACCTGGGCGAAGTGGGGCACGAACCGCCGATAATAGGACAGGAACCCGATCACCTGCCTCACTTCCTTCGCCGAGCGCGGCGCCGGCCAGTCCTCCAACGCCTTCACTTTGTCGGTGTCGACCTGTATGCCGGCCGCGGAGACCACGTGTCCCAGGAACTTGACTTCGGTCTTCAGAAGGAAGCACTTCCGGGGCTTGAGCTTGAGTCCATGCTCCCGAAGCCGTCCAAACACCAGGTCCAGCTTCTGACAGTGGCTCTCGAAGTCGCTGGCGAACACCAAGACGTCGTCTAGGTAGACGAGTAGGACGTCGAAGGCCAGGTCCCCCAGCACGGCGGTCATCAAGCGCTGGAACGTCGCTGGTGCGTTACACAGTCCGAAGGGCATACGAGTCCACTGGTAGAGGCCGAAGGGCGTCGTGACAGCCGTCTTCTCTTGGTCTTCCTCTTTCACCGCCACCTGGAAGTAGCCGGCGGTGAGATCGAGCGAGGAGAAGATCTTGGCTTGCCCCAAGGCGTCTAGGGACTCCTCGATACGAGGTAGGGGGTAGGCATCCCGGTGTGTCACGTTATTTAGGCGGCGGTAATCGCAGCAGAACCGCACGGAGCCGTCTTTCTTTATGACGATCACGGCTGGTGACGCCCACGGACTGCAGCTCTCTACCAGGACACCCAGGTTCACCAGATCTTGCACGTGTCTCTTTACTTCTTGGAACACGTGGGGCGGTATTCGGCGGTGCCGTTGCTTGACCGGGTGTGCGTCACCAGTGGGGACGTAGTGTGTGACCGTGGTTGTGTAACCATAGTCCCCGTCGTCAACGGAGAACACCGCCTTGTGTTTCTCCAATACTTGATTCAGCCGGCTCACTTGGGCTGGTGTGAGATCCTGCAGGTTCGCCTGTACGTCCACGGCGAGCCTGTGGGTCTTCCCGTCCGGCTCTGCCTCTGGCGGGCTGGCTCGAGTCTCAATCGCCGTCACTCGGACGCCTCCGTCTACTTCCTCTACGGTCACCCTCTCCTGGGGCCGTACCTGACGGGGACAGTGAATCTCTGCCAGTCTGGACCGGGGTCGGAGCACAATCTCGACGTCGGTCGGGTTCAACACCCGCACAGGCACTGTCCCCTGTTGGGCGTAGGTCACCACGTTCGCCACCAATAGTCCGGGAGGCAGGTTGGCACTCGGCGTGTTCTCCAGCATCACGGGACGCCGCATCCCTGCTGTCGTCGCGCAACGGCCTGAGACGACCATTTCGCTGTGCGGGGGAATGACCACAGACTCTCTGCCGGCCACCTTGACGTACCCCATCTTTCCCGGGGCGGTACACTCTCGGCCTTCTTGGGCCAGGACGGCGACCACACGGCGGATGGCGATGCTTCTAGCTTCGACACGTCTTCGGGTCACCGGCCGCATCCCCTTGATCCCTGCGAACAGGCCATCTACTCCGCCGAGCACGTTCATGCCCAGCAGTCCCTGGACAGCGTCTCCTAGGTCCCCTCGGCCTGGGTCGTCTTTTAGTATGAATATGCATTTCCCCGTGAATGTCATATCTAGGCACTTCACTTCGGCGTAGAGACACCCCACCACTGGGATCTCCAACCCGTTGGCGGCGATGAGAGTGATCCAGTTGGCGGGGGTCAACTTCGACTTCGGGAAGTGTCTTTGAAAGTGGCTCTCGTACATGGTGGTGACTTCGGCGCCGGTGTCGAAGAGGCAGCGGGTCTCGACCCCGTCGATCTGGACGTCTAGAGTGAGGCATTCCCCTTGCGCGTCTTGCGTCTCGGTGCCCTCCGTGGCCGCGCTGGCGACTCCGGTTATGACGGCGTCGACTGTCCTTCGTGCTCCTGGTCGGTGCCCTGACGAGCCCGGAGCTTCGGGGTTGGGAGTAGAGGCGGGGCGTGGCTCGCCGGCCGAGCGGGGGCATTCTCTGCTGATGTGGCCCGGCTGATTGCAGGCATAGCAGATCAGCCGGCCGTCTTCGTCTCGGCAGGGTTCTCGCGTCGCGTCGTCTCGGCGTCGCCGTCCGGTGGCGCCTCTCCGGGGCGCGTCCCGCTCCCGTGAGAAGGTCTGAGCCAGTTGTTCCTGGCGCACGCCTAGTTGCTCCATTCCCGCCTGGATCTGCCGAATAGTCTCCCGCAGTGAGTCAACGCTCGGCGGGGTCTCCCGTCCCTCTCCAGCCGCGGCGTGGACTAAACCCCGGGGGGGACCCTTGTCGGCGGGGTGGACCAGCTTGTCCTCCGTCCAATCGATCGCCGCCTGCAGTACCTGGGGAAATGGCCGCGTCCCGTCCTCCCTCATGTACTTCCGCATTTCTCTCCTCAGGGCATCGTCCCTGAGGCCCACCACAAACCGCTCCTGCAGCAGGGCGGTGGCGTCGGCGACCAGCGCGGGCGCCCGACGTCGTAGGCGACGGATCCTCTCCTGCAGGTCGTAGGCGAACTGGCGTACGGTCTCTCCGGCGGCCTGTTTTCGGTCGAAGAACTCCCCCAGGCGGACGCTGACCGGGACCTTGTCCCCATAGGTTTCTTCGAGTATCTTGAACAAGGCTTCCGTGTCGGGGGCGGTTCCCTCCGTCAGGAAGCGTACCGTCTGCTTCGCCTCGCCTTTGAGGTGGAGCTGTACGACCTCCGCTTGTTCCTCCTCGGGCACTCGACTGGCACGGAGATGGGCCCTCATTGCCTGGATCCAGTCCTCTACAGGCAGTTCCCCCCTCTCCGGTTCACCTCCAAATTCGCTGCACTTCCGCTCTCGTTGGACGTACACCACCGGGGGGGGCGCTGGGGGAAGCTGTTGGATCATGGCCTGGGCCAAGGCAAGCGACCCTCGGTGCCTGGCCTGCTCCAGTTGTTCGTGTTGGTGGTCTAGGGCTTCCGCCTGGTCTTGGAGTTGACCCTTTAGGAACTCCACTTCGGCGGTCAAGGTCTGCACCGTCTCGGCTCCCCCCTCTTCCTCTTTGAGCGGGGGCGGCGAGTCACCTCCTTGCGTCACCCGGGACGGCCCGGCTTTGGCATCGGGCTTCGGGGTGTCGTTGTCCGACATCTCAGGTCTCTGGGTCGTCACTTACAAGGGAGTGGAGTAGGATGTTGATCCTGTTCGTGACGCCAAATGTAGCAGGGTGGATTATCCCTGCTTCGTGGGAACTGTGGGGTGCGGTCAATAGGTAGCGAGACACAGTAGCACCCTGGCCAGCTGCACCTCCGTCTTTGGGGTCCGGAGCGTCAACTGGAGGCTGGTAGTGGGGGTGAATGAGGCCCAGGGTTTACAAACCTGGTCCGGTACTCTGGTCTTCCTCCCTCTCTCTGGAGTAGTCCGCAGTACTCCCCAACACACCCTCACCCTCCACAGTTGCCCCTTTTCCCTCCCACACCTACTGACCGGATGGTAGAGAAATAACTGGGTTCCCCCCGCAAGCAGTACCCTCCCTTATGTGAGACGACCAGAACCCTTACAATGGAAATGGAAAAGGTAGAATAGCAAGGGGTTACGATTACATATATTACCCATAGCAAAGGGTTAGGGTTAGGGTTAGAAATAATGAAAGACACACACACAAGACTCCCATCTACATCCTTTACTGTTATTTAAAGACTGGTCATCTACAAATATTTAATAGCAATGGGTCCACGGAAGGTAGTTCTACTATTACTCAAGTTGTAATTCAATACCTTGCAACCACTTATATTGTACACCCACACAGTATAGACTCAGGTATTGCAGACCCAAAGTTAATAGACCCCGATATTGTAGACTTCAATATACTTGACTCCTTACCCACGTCTGGGCTAGTACCAATAATAATACCTCTTCTTAGGCTTTACTTATATGGCAGCGTTACGTTTACCCCCAAGAGGGGAAGGGTTAAATAGATGGGAAAGTAATATTACACACACATGGTATCACGCTCAAAGAAAAGGAAATAAAACCAAAGTGTGGGCCCACAATTACCAAAACAAAAGCCCTATGCTAATGCCGGCATGTAATGTTTATGGGGTACCCCTATGCACTGTGGTTAGCAAACACCAGCTTCGCCCGTAGGCTGCGACACACTGTGTAATGTACGATAGGATCCTGGGCGCCGAAGCCCTAATGTTTACTCTACCAAAATGGCGGCCGCGCCGCTCCACCACCGTCCTGGTGGCAAGATGGCGTCGAACACTCACGCCGCAGGTGCTAGCAGGCGGAGCTATAGCAGAGAGGCAGTGCTGGCTGAGCTGGTGCTGGGCGAACTCTGCTGGTGGTAAAGAACTCCCCGTGTCCTGCAGGCAGCCTGGAGCAGGTGTGCTGCTGTTCTCCGGTGCAGACAGCTGTTGACGCCCGGGCAGACTGCTTGGATGTCCCGTACGTCTCTGGCACGCAGACTATACCGTCACTGTAACTAGGTATAACACGAGCAATGCTACTGTGATCCTTAGCCGCACGCTACTTATACCGCTCACTGTAACTAGGTATAACTCGACTCTTAGTGCCCGACTCTGCACTTAATGTTCATAATATCATAACACTGGTACTGCTAGGAGATCGTCTCCACTAGCCAGTACTTCCTATCACCCGTTGTCCTTTCCCGGGGCACTCCGGCATAAACGTCAGCAACGGGGCTGTCTAGAGCTCCCGTTAGCTGTGTCCTCTCGTGTTCAAGTTCACAGCCGAAGAGAACGACTTCCGCGGCACTTCTCCCTTTATCATCTCTCAGCTCTCTCCGCCACTCTCTGCCTGCTACTGCCCCCTGCTGGTCCCGCCTGCCAGTCACACGGGGAGACGCACTGTAAAATATGAATCAATACTGTCATTTATGATCCGTATTCACATGCTCTTGGGACGGGGACGTTTGTGTCATTGTTCGTGTGAATCAATGACACTAGTTAGAATGTCTTTGTGTACAAAAAGGGATATAAACACAGTCAGCAGTTCTGAATAATATACCATATTTTCCAGACTGCTACAGATGCATAACTCATCAACCAAATAAGAAAGAAAAGCAGGATGATCCCAGGCCATGGATTTATTCATCAAACTATTTTCTCTTGAATTTTTTTAATCAACATGCCATTTATGCAAATTAGATAGTCCTTAATATGCGTACAGTAGCTTAGGTACAGTAATTTATTGTCAGTCATCAATCGTATTCAGGCGGGTGTCGCAGGTGTCTTGCAGTTGCATGATTCATCCAATGCCACTTTTCCTGAATAGAATAGAATAGATTATAATATAATAAAATAAAAATATTATTTTACCATATCAATATAAGTGAATGTTCAAGTTTCTTTATTAGTTGTCAGTAACAGAAAGTTACTTTGCATGAAATGTTTCTTTCTGTGTTGCTCCTGAGAGTGTGTTAGATAATAACAAGATAGTATAAAATAAGTATAATAAGTATAAAATAGAAAGTCAAGAAGTCAAGTACGTAAACAAGTGTAAACAACAAAATTGTTCAGTGTATCTATAAGTATGTACAGCTGGTACAAAAATGGTGAGGTATAGCTTAGCTTGTGGTGCCACCTTGTAGTGGTGAGGTGCAATAAGGAATGAGAATGATGTGCAATTTCCTTACCAATAATATAAATATAAATATAAAGTGTAAAGTGTGTCTAAAGTGGTAAAGTGGGTGCTACAGTGTGTTGTTTATTTAAGTGAGTGTATGTGCGCTGTGGGGGTGTTGATGGTTTGCTTATTGTTCATTGTTCATTCATTGAGCATCCTGATGGCCTGGGGATAGAAGCTCCTTCTGAGTCTCTCTGTGCTTGCCATGAGACTCCGGTATCGCTTGCCTGACCGCAGCAGTTCAAAGAGGCAGTTGTTTGAGTGGCTGGAGTCTTTGATTATTCTCTTAGCCTTGCCCACGCACCGCTTGTTGTAAATGTCTTGGAGAGTGGGAAGCCCACCTTCAATTGTGCGTTCGGCTGAACGGGCCACTCTGTAGTCTGCTGCGGTCTTGTGCAGTGCTATTCCCAAACCAGGAGGTGATATTGCCAGTCAGGATGCTCTCTATTGTGCATGAGTAGAAGTTCTTGAGGATCTTCTGACTCACGTTGAACTTCCTTAAGCGCCTAAGGAAGTAGAGGCGTTGTCGTGCCTTCTTGATAACACTGTCAATTAGGGGTGGGACGATACATCGATCCAGATCGATACATCGATGTAATTATCAACGATCGAATCGGATCGATGCAATGTAATAAGATCGATTCATATCGATACTCTTATTTTGAAAATCCTGTGGCGAGTCTCATATCCGCCCAAGAACAACAGCAGTAGCTCCGTGTGTGTAGACGTTACAGCATAGCATTCTCCCTTTCTGTGTGTGTGTACGCGCGTCTTTGGAAAGACCAGATGAGATCAGAGGAGTTTGATGTTTAAATGTTATTTAAACATAAACAATATAATACATAATAAATGTAGGCCTATCCTATACATGATCATGCAACATCAACAAATTGTTGTAGGAACGGTTTGGGAGAGGGAGGTAGGGAGGGGTTTTAGGTTGTGAGTTTTGAGTTCCAAAAAATGTAGCTTAAAGTTTAAAGCTCAATATATCAAAACGTGGCACTTTACAGTGAACAGGAGGTCTATTTGTATTAAAAACAATAGATTGATTTTCCTTTAAATGTCTGGAAGAGCTCAAAAATACAAATGTCAAATGATATTTTCGTTACCTTTTTTTAGTTGATCTAAATGTTACTGATTGTGTTAAATGGGCATATGATATCATCTCATATCGATTGCAGGCACCTGAATCTAATCTAATCGTATTGTATCGTGAGAGACTTTGTGATATCGGCAAATATCGTATCGTTGTCCAAAGAATCGATATCGTATCGTATCATGATGAAACTGGTGATTCCCACCCCTACTGTCAATGTGTGTGGTCCATGTCAAGTCCTCGGATATGTGGACTCCGAGGTACTTAAAACTGTTCACTCTCTCAACCGGTGCCCTGTCGATGCTGAGGGGGCTGTAGTCCCTGACCCCGACCTCCTAAAGTCCACAATCATCTCCTTTGTTTTGCTGACGTTCAGGGAGAGGCTGTTCTCTTGACACCATCCCGCTAGAACCTTAACCTCTTCCAGGTAGGCCCTCTCGTCGTTTGCAGAGATCAGGCCCACCACTACTGTGTCGTCAGCAAATTTGATGATTGTGTTGTTGTTCCGCTGTGCCACACAGTCATGTGTGTACAGGGAGTGGAGGAGGGGAGTCAGGACACAGCCCTGGGGGGCCCCTATGTTGAGAGTGATGGATGAGGAGGTGCAGTTGCCTGCTCTCACCACCTGCCCGTCAGGAAGTCCAAGACCCACTGGCAGAGGTCATAGTTCAAGCCCAGGTCCCTGAGCTTGGCTATGAGTTTGGAGGGGACTATGGTATTGAATGCTGAGCTGTAGTCGATGAACAGCATTCTCACATAGTTCCCCTGCCTCTTGTCCAGGTGTGATGCTGCTGTGTGCAGCACATGGGCTATGGTGTCCTCCGTGGACCTGTTGGGGCGGTATGCAAATTGCAGGGGGTCCAGGTTGATGGGGAGGGAGGAACAGGGATACTGTCCGGTCCTGCTGCCTTCCTGATATTCACTTTCTTAAACATCCTCCTCACATCATGTTCTGTTATCCTGAACACTGAGTCTCCATCAGCAGTGCCCCCCCCCCCCTCCATTGCAGTGGTTTGTAGGCTGGTGCTGTTATTCCCAGCCTCAAACCTCGCATAGAAGGTATTGAGATCATTTGCCAGTTGGATGTCACTGTTCAGTTTGAGGGAGGTGCCTTTGTAATCTGTCATCGTTCTGAGGCCCTGCCACATAGCTCTAGAGTCAGCCTGTTCATATTGAAGTTCAATTTGATCCCTGTAGCGCCTTTTTGCTTCTATTACTGTCCTCCTAACATTGTATCTCACCACCTTGTGGTCATTCATGTTGCCTGTCACAAGCCTGGCGTTGTATGCTGAGGTGCGCGCCTTCAGAGCTTCGTGGACAGATTTGTCTACCCATGGCTTTTGGTTTGGGTAAACTCTAATTGTGGTAGAGGGGATTGTTTCTTCTACCAAAGTACAAACAAAGTCCAGCACTGTTTCCGTGTAGTCATTAATATTATCTGTGTTATCGTGGAACACCCCCCAGTCTGTACATTCTAGTGCAGCTTGGAGCTTCTCCTCCGACGCCACCGTCCAGCGCTTCACCTTTCGCGATACTACAGGAATGCGTTTGAGACTTTGTTTATACTGCGGTACAAGAAAGATGGGGTCGTGATCTGACTTGCCGAAAGGACTGGCAGCATGTGATTTGTACCCACTCTTAAATTGCGAGTAGCAATAGTCTAAAATATTCCCGCCTCTGGTAGAACAAGTCACATGCTGGTAGAAGTTTGGCAGCACTTTTCTCAGATTAGCACTATTGAAATCACCCACAACCAAAATAGCATCGTCGTCAACGTTAGCTGCTTGGAGCTTGTTTACCTCGTCGTGGAGCTTGGAGAGCGCGTCGCCTGTGTTTGCTTGTGGTGGAATATACACTCCGATCAGAATGGCCGACGTTAATTCTCTCGGGAGAAAGAATGGCCGGCACTTGATGGATATATACTCCAGGTTTGGGGAGCAGTGGTTTGAAAGCTCCTTCATGTTGCCTGGATCACACCAATTGTTGTTCAACATGAAAGCTATTCCACCTCCCCGCTTTTTACCAGAATATTTTGGATCCTTCGATGTCCCAGCTTTCATGTAGAGATGCGTACATCGGATTCTGTCATAGTGAGCCAAGAGTAGAAGCAGCACATCTGTGTCACGCGCTGACACAACGATTGTTTCCACTGGAGCCTGGATGAGAAAATCAGACGTGTATCAGCTTCCTCATGGTCAGCACTCAGAGAGGAGACTTCAAGATCTGGATCTGTTGACTTGACAGTTGTCGCTTCAGTAAACCTCCCTGATACTACAACTACAGGTTCATAATCCGGGCTGTGTTCTATCAGGTGGTTTGAGAGCGATATCTGATTTGTTGTCTTCAAGGGCCATGAAGCTCGACTAATCGGCAGGAAGTGGAACAGACTTGCCTTTGATTTCACGACGTACTGGTCTATGGCGCTGTTTGCGTTTCACCCTTGTGCCTGTTTTGATGGATTGGTCATGGTATCTGTCAAAGACGACATCTACCCTCTGGTATTTTGCTCCCATCTTCAACACGGTGTCAGTGAACTTATTGGCATAGTCACCAAATGTTGTAGTGTCAGGTGGCTTTCCGAGTGCCATTACCAGAGCTTGGCCATCAATGACCAGGCAGCTGGGTCCCTGAAGGGTAAGATCGGCAGGGGTTTTAATAATAATAATAATGGCTTGGATTTATATAGCGCTCTTCATGACACCCAGAGCGCTTCACAGAGTCCATTATTCGTTCATATACAGTCATACCGGTGGTGGTAAGCTACAATTGCAGCCAGAGCTGCCCTGAGGCAGACTCACGGAAGCGTGGCGAATAATCATCGCCTACGGCCCCTCCGACCACCACCAACATTAATTCACATGCATACACATTCATACGAGGCAAGTAGGTTAAGTGTCTTGCCCAAGGACACAACGGCGATGGGATGGACATGGGCTTGAGCGGGATTTGAACCACCAACCCTTCGATCATTGGACGACCCGCTCTACCCCTGAGCCAAAGCCGCCCCACAGCCGTTTTAACTTGTTTCGTCAGTATATTTGCTAACACAGACTTGTTGGTGGAATGTAGACTCCCGTTAGTTGTGGCCAGAGATGGCGGGATGGGCATGAGCTCATGCTGGAGGATATTGTCAAGATCTACCTTACGACCTGCTCTGTAAGCTGTGATGAGCCTTTGTAGAATCTGCCTGTCCACTTTGATGGTGTTTTGCTTGTTCTTGGAAAGTTGCACAACTTCATACAAAGAGGCAAATGTCTTGGCTTTGTTCTTTCGAATGGGTGATTTCAGGTTCAGGTGCTGGTCACTATCTGGAGGTTCACACAAATGTTTGTCCACAAACATGTTCAATTGTGCCTGTCCAAGGTGTTTTGCGCCAAGTATGGATTCTTGAATCTCCGGTGTGACTACGTCCTTGTTGATGTATGTAAGAAAACTTACAAAAGCACATTTAATTCAGGTTTGTACCTTGTGTAGGCACACTTAACTCATTAAGCCCCACCATTTATTTTTAGAAAATTCGCCTAAAACAGCATGCTTACATTAAAATGCTTATATATCCAGATTTATAAGAGCTACTTGCATAAACTTGGTACCTGAAGAAAGCTAAGACTTGGGGGATTCAATGTTTGTGTCCAACACTGTACAGTTATTACCAAATTGCTGTAGTATTCCTGCAAACACTGACGAAATGTAATTTTTTGTATCCTCGCCTATACAAAGATTACAGTTAGACAGTCAAAAACACCCTGTTACTCATGGTTGCACCCCAGCTATATTCCTACTTTCTTCCTCCATAGGTGCAGATGTTCTGTGCAAAGTTTCATGTCAGTAGAATAAAAACTGTGGGTTTAGCACCTGTTTTTGTGGAGAGAGGGCCTGGTGCTGGCGGCCATGTTGGATTTCTCAATTTTGAGGCCTTATTTGACATTTTTGAGCTTGGTATACAGCATATTTGGATTCAGCACCCCTTAATACCCCTAGAAATGTTGTGTACCAAAAATAAACACGAAATGCCTTCAGCACTTTATACAAGCACATTTTCTGAAATTCTGCCTAGTCTATAATAATAAACAAACACGCTGAAAATGACGTCAGCGTCCTCTTACCGTTCGACGATGAGACTGGAGGAAAACGATCCCACTTATTTGACGGCGATCTCCTAAATCCATTTCCGGTTTGTATAATCATAATAAACGCCCAAATCATATCGATTATTGCGTTATGGCAGCGATCGCTACACACAGATGTGTGTCTACAGTCCTGCAACAATATGCGAGTGCCGGACGCATTTGCCAAATGCACCGGAGATTTCCAGAGATCCACTTCCGGTTGCAACTCGCCGATCATCCACCAGACGGCAGTATTGAAGCGTTGCAGAGTTGTGCAGGCTCCCACTGCATCAGACCAGGCTCCGTGAGGGAATTATGAATAACATGGCGAAAAAATTAAATATGATCTCAATAACGTTGTACGCCGTGGAATGGCAGAATTCGCATGAACTTGAAACACGTCGTAAGCCGTTTCCGGCGTGGGATGTGTTAATAGGCCTCTTTGTTTACAGTTTGATTGTAACTGATAAAATAGACATACAGTAATAAAAGAGTAAAATAGTGCAATAAAATAGTTAGCAGCAGTGCAATGAAATAGTTAAACATAGGCATAAAATGAGCATAGAAGTGCATGAAATTGGCAGGAAGTGCATAGTAAAAACGATTGATCAGTTGTAGTCTTGTAGACCTTGTCTTAAATGATGATTGAGAGGGATTGTTATGAGTCTATACATCTATACAGTTTTTGGGGATAGGTCTACTCATTATATCTGAGCTTTAATATTGTATTATTATATTATATATTATTATATAATATTATATTATAAATGCTAACAGGAGGCTACAGGCAAAACAACACTGTGGTTATGATAACTAGATGCAGTTAGGGATCAGTAGGATCGGCTACTAGACATTTTTTTTACTCCTAAACCTTTACTTCCACCAAACGCATGCCTTCAACTAAATGGACGAGTGGGTGGTTTTGAGGGCTGGCCTGGTGTTCATTACAACGAGCCATGGCCAACTGCAATCAGCACTCTATTCTTTTTCACATAACTGCACGGGATGGAACCGGAAGGTCTGTTTTTCAGAGACTGGGTCAGAATCCAAAACTGTGGGGGAATGTCTAAAATAGGCACACCAGTTATTCTGGAGACTGTCGACTGACGTCGGTCCAAAACGAGGCAATGTGGGTCACTGACCGACTCACATAAGCATTGAAACCACAGTGAAGCCACACGTACTCCTGAAAACGGCATGTTAGCTAACGCTACACTCACTCAGTGTTGTTCTGACGTTAGCTACTGTAGCACTACACTCACTCAGCGTTGTTCTGACATTAGCTAATGCTACACTCACTCAGCGTTGTTCTGATGTTAGCTAGCACTACACTCACTCAGCGTTGTTCTGACGTTAGCTAATACTACACTCACTCAGTGTCATTGTGACGTTAGCTAACGCTACACTCACTCAGTGACGTTCTGACGTTAGCTAACGCTACACTCACTCAGCGTCGTTCTGACGTTAGCTAACGCTACACTCACTCAGTGTCGTTCTGACGTTAGCTAACGCTACACTCACTCAGTGTCGTTCTGACGTTAGCTAACGCTACACTCACTCAGTGTCGTTCTGACGTTAGCTAACGCTACACTCACTCAGTGTCGTTCTGACGTTAGCTAACGCTACACTCACTCAGTGTCGTTCTGACGTTAGCTAACGCTACACTCACTCAGTGTCGTTCTGACGTTAGCTAACGCTACACTCACTCAGTGTCGTTCTGACGTTAGCTAACGCTACACTCACTCAGTGTCGTTCTGACGTTAGCTAATGCTACACTCACTCAGTGTCGTTCTGACGTTAGCTAACGCTACACTCACTCAGTGTCGTTCTGACGTTAGCTAACGCTACACTCACTCAGTGTCGTTCTGACGTTAGCTAACGCTACACTCACTCAGTGTCGTTCTGACGTTAGCTAATGCTACACTCACTCAGTGTCGTTCTGATGTTAGCTAACGCTACACTCACTCAGTGTCATTGTGACATTAGCTAACGCTACACTCACTCAGTGTCGTTCTGACGTTAGCTAATGCTACACTCACTCAGTGTCGTTCTGACGTTAGCTAACGCTACACTCACTCAGTGTCGTTCTGACTTTTCATTCTGCCTCTTTGCCTCTTTGCCTATTTGCCTCTTTGCCTCTTTGCCTCTTTGCCTCTTTGCCTCTGCCTCTAGTCAACACGTGTGCTTGACGCTATTTGCTCGCCCTTGTTGCAGATGGGTGCTGATCTGGCGTGTCGGGGTCAAGTCACAGAAGTCATTAAAACCGTGGTGCCTGGAGCACAGACCTCGGTGCTCCACCCTACACAGATCATTGTTATACAAAGCGCTTGCCTGGCATGTCTCCAGGCTCGCCTAGCTTTTGAATGCGAAGCAACTGTCACGCCTGCTGTGCGTCCCTGCAACAGCGGTTTCACAATCTTGGGGTCGGGAGCCTTTGTGAAATAGATTCCCCTGGGAAATGTCCAAACCGAGCTGCAATGACTTCGTATTCACGTTTTGGAATGAAAAAGTATGACTAAAGGCACTTGGACAGCAACCAAAATGGCTGTGCAAGACAGGCAGCATCACTAGCTCACAGTGTGGTCGTTGATCAGCTTGATGCAGCCTCACTAGCTCAGTTTACACAGTGTGGTTGTTGATCAGCTTGATGCACGCAGCCTCACTAGCTCAGTTTACACAGTGTGGTTGTTGATCAGCTTGATGCAGCATCACTTTGTTTACACAGTGTGGTTATTGATCAGTTTGATGCAGCATCACTTCGTTTACACAGTGTGGTTATTGATCAGTTTGATGCAGCATCACTAGCTTAGTTTACACAGTGTGGTTATTGATCAGTTTGATGCAGCATCACTAGCTTAGTTTACACAGTGTGGTTATTGATCAGCTTGATGCAGCCTCACTAGCTTAGCTCACACAGTGTGGTTATTGATCAGTTTGATGCAGCATCACTAGCTTAGTTTACACAGTGTGGTCATTGATCAGCTTGATGCAGCATCACTAACTTAGCTCACACAGTGTGGTTATTGATCAGCTTGATGCAGCATCACTGCCCTGGAGAATGTCCTGTCAGACAATGAACACCAGTACATTCAGTGATGCAGCGGTCGACTAAAACACGGATAAACTATGAACTCCAGTTGATAATAGCTGTAATCACCAAAATACAGAAAATGATATGATACTCCTGAGTCCTGATACTACTTATTATAATCTATAGGCCTACTGTGAATTTCAATCATGGAGATTTATATTGGCTTAAAAATATATATTCATTGACAAAAGAAAGCGTCCCTGGGCATGTAAAAAAGATTTTATTTTTTTTTTAAATATTGGGGTCACAGCACTTCTCTGACCTCAGGAAGACAAACAAAACACTACGGGTCAATTTAGAGGTCAGACAAAACACATGTTTTGAATTTTAAGATGTGTTCCCCCTGGTTTCTGTAGTCCCTGCCTAACATGCATGACTTCATGGTGTGTGAGGAAACCAGAGTACCTGGAGGAAACCCACGCGAACACAGGGAGAACATGCAAACTGGGGTTAGAACCCAGGACCGTCTTGCTGTGAGGCATCAGTGCTAACCACTGTGCCACTGTGCCGCCCTAATGAATGAATGATGCACATAGCATAGCTGCTCTGCCCCTCATTACTGTAACAAAGACTGACTTCACGGGGGGGGGGGCGATTTATATATAATTTATTCAATATGTTGTGAAAATAATATAAGCACAGGTGGCACCGTGTTAGTATGCTTCCTATTCGGGCAGAGATTTCATTTCATTTCATTTCAAACCTTTATTTAACCTTGAAAGGCAACTGAGGTTTCCCTCATTCACAGTCACACCGAGTGCACATACAGAAATGAGCTAAGAAAAGCATATAAAATCATAACAATAAGACAAGACAAGCGAGGATAACAATGTTTCATCCAACTGTCTGCATAGGAGTGTGGATTGGATGATGGTCATTTGGCCGGTCGTGGAAGTAAGTGTTGTTTCGGTGCACGAAACAGAGAAAGCTGATGTGTCACTATGGCAACGGCATCATCATTTGAATCAACATTCCAGTAGTGGCAAGGAAACTCTAAAAGAAGGAAGGGTCATCACGTCAGAATACCAGCGTTCTATATCAAGGGAACTATAAAAGAAGGAAGGGTCATCACGTCAGAACACTGGCGTTTTCCAGTGCTACCTGTTCCTTCAGGTTGTCACTTATTGGGAAATAACTTTCACTTCAAGTTTTTCTTTAAAATATTTTTTGTATAAACCTAAACTGAAACAAATCACAGTTCCATGACAACATGATCCCCATTAGACCTTTGTGAAATCACACGAGAATCCATCTGGTCAGGCTTCGAGTTATGCGCTTGTGCCCCCGAACCAGCAGGTTTGGAAACAGTCTGCGTCCTCAGAGGAACTGCTGGCAGCTACGGGCCGTGGCTTATTAGGTTTGAGAAAGTTACAGAACAATTTCAAAGGACGATTCAAACGATCAATTCAAGTTATTTTCTTTTATTTTCCCGAATTCACCACTCCTCCCACACGACCTGTGTGCCAGACTCTCTCTCTCTCTCTCTCTCTCTCTCTTGCTCTCTCTTGCTTGTGCTCTCTCTCTCTCTCTCTCTCTCTCTCTCTCTCTCTCTCTCTCTCTCTCCTCTCTCTCTCTCTCTCTCTCTCGCTCTCTCACACTCACTCACTCACTCACTCACTCTCTCTCTCTCACTCACTGTCTCTCTCTCACTCAGTCTCTCTCTCTCTCTGATCTCTTTCTCTCTCTCTCTCTCTCTCTCTCTCTCTCTCTCTCTCTCTCTCTCCCTCTCTCTCTCTCTCTCTCTCTCTCTCTCTCTCTCTCTCTCTCTCTCTCTCTCTCTCTCTCTCTCTCTCTCTCTCTGTTGACTCTGCTCCAATGCAGCAGAAGAAAAACTAAAAGTTGACATTGTGCAAGAACAGAATTCTTGTCTAAAACTCCAGGAATGGGTTGCAGATTAGGTTATTATGGCTCAGCGTGCCCTGTCCTCACGTGGTGTGATTGATAGGGGGAACTGTGGAGGGGGTTTTCTCCACAACACTGCCCTCTAGTGGCTCAAGTGTGACAACTAAATTATCTTGTTTTGTTTATGTTTAAATGTTTTCCTCTATACGCCCCCTTGCGTTTCTTACCTGTTCTGCACATTGCCAGAACCTTGACAAATTATTACAAAATAAACTAAATCTACAAAAATCGGAAGAATACTGTCTATATATATATATATATATATTTTGGATGTTTATTTGTTATTTTTGTTTAGATGGATTTCTTTGTTACATTTCTTGGGAAAATGTCATGGGAAACAGCGTTATACCGTTGTCAAAATGTAACGAATTGCCCCTAATATGAAACATCTATATTAATAACTATAATGTAAAACACACACATCAAAACAACAATAAAAAAAAGGTTTGTTTGAACTAAACAAACGCATCCAAATGGGAGCCCGAAGAGACGGCTTCTCTAAAGCGCAGTTGAACACCCTCGTGTTGTTGTGACCCTCTCGCAGGCATGTGCACCAGCCACCCGGAGACCGCGGACGAGGTGGAGAGCAGGAACAAGCTGCTGCGTCTGTTGGACTCCGTCATCGACGCCCTGGTGTGGGCCATCTCCAAGCTGGGCCTGACGCCTGGGCAGCAGACGCTGCGCCTGGGACACCTCACCATGCTGCTGTCTCACATCCGCCACGTCAGGTAACGTCTGAGGCTATGAGGGGCCGATTGGGCCATATACCGTCACTTAAATCATCCGTCATGTCAGGTAATGTCTGAGGCTATGAGGGGCCGATTGGGCCATATACCGTCACTTAAATCATCCGTATGCTATTGAAAAACGTGTGCGTATACCATTGAAATCTGTCACGTATGCTAGTGAAAAGCGCATGCGTATATACAAACACTGTCGCGTATGCTACTGAAAGCTGTCACGTATGCTACTGAAACGTTCTTACGTATACTACTGAGATCTGTTACCTATACTACTGAGAAATATGCAACCCTCATATGAGTCTGGGACACCATGCCGCTGTCTCACATCCGTCACGTCAGGTAACGTCTGAATATGTTGTTGTTACCTACTCTAAACTACATCAAACAACAGTAGTAATAGTCATCCGGCAGGTTTATCTAACATTACCTACTCTAAACTACATTCAAACAACAGTAGTAATAGTCATCAGGCAGGTTTATCTAACATTACCTACTCTAAACTACATCAAACAACAGTAGTAATAGTCATCCGGCAGGTTTATCTAACATTACCTACTCTAAACTACATCAAACAACAGTGTTGTCACTATGTGAGAATGCTGTTCATCGACTACAGCTCAGCATTCAATACCATAGTCCCCTCCAAACTCATAGCCAAGCTCAGGGACCTGGGCTTGAACTATGACCTCTGCCAGTGGGTCCTGGACTTCCTGACGGGCAGACCCCAGGTGGTAAGAGCAGGCAACTGCACCTCCTCATCCATCACGCTCAACATAGGGGCCCCCCAGGGCTGTGTTCTGAGCCCCCTCCTCTACTCCCTGTACACACATGACTGCGTGGCACAGCGGAACAACAACACAATCATCAAATTTGCTGATGACACAGTAGTGGTGGGCCTGATCTCTGCCAACGACGAGAGGGCCTACCTGGAAGAGGTAGAGAATCTGTCACAGTGGTGTCAGGAGAACTGCCTCTCCCTGAACGTCAGCAAAACAAAAGAGATGATTGTGGACTTCAGGAGGTCGGGGGTCAAGGACTACAGCCCCCTCAGCATCGACGGGGCACCGGTTGAGAGAGTGAACAGTTTCAAGTACCTTGGAGCCCACATATCCGAGGACTTGACATGGACCACACACATTGACAGTGTTGTGAAGAAGGCACGACAACGCCTCTACTTCCTCAGGCGCCTAAGGAAGTTCCAAGTCAGTCAGAAGATCCTTAGGAACTTCTACTCATGTACAATAGAGAGCATCCTGACTGGCAACATCACCTCCTGGTTTGGGAATAGCACTGCACAAGACCGTAGCAGACTACAAAGAGTGACACGTTCAGCCGAACGCACAATTGGAGGGGGGCTTCCCACCCTCCAGAACATTTACAACAAGCGGTGCAGGGGGAAGGCTAAGAGAATTATTAAGGACTCGAGCCACCCGAACAACTGCCTCTTTGAACTGCTGCGGTCAGGCAAGCGATACCGGAGTCTTAAGGCGAGCACAGAAAGACTCAGAAGAAGCTTCTATCCCCAGGCCATCAGGCTGCTAAACGAACAATAAACACTATGCAACAACCATCAAATGCACACAGCACACACACCCACACTCACTTAAACCACACAAACACACTTTATATTTATTGATAAAGGATTTGCACTACAACTCGTACACCCACTGTAAATTGTACCTAAATTGCACCTCATCCCATTTCTGCCTTGCACTATATAGTATTGTATTAGTACACTGCACAGTATTGTATATTATATGGTAACTCAGTTACGTCTATTCTGCATCGAACATTGTACATATGTCTATACTGAACACTGTGACCTCATTTTTTTTTTACTTCTAATTTACATGCTATACTATGTTATTTTATTTCATACTTATCTTGTCTTGCACAGTCTCTGGAGCGTAACAGTAAGAAGCATTTTGTATAAAAGTATTCTGTACTTCTGTATGACAACTATTAAAGAAACTTGAAACTTGAAACTAGTAATAGTCATCAGGCAGGTTTATCTAAGGTTACCTCTAAACTACATCTACATCATACAACCAGGAATTAATTAAAATTAATTAAAAGCCTGTCTGAATAAAAAACGTTTTCAACCATGTTCATGTTCACAATCCATGTCATACAGTACCGTCACTGTCTGATCCCTCTCCTCTCCGCTGTCTCCTCAGTAACAAGGGCATGGACCACCTCTCCTCCATGAAGAGGAAGAACGTGGTGCTGGTCTACGACCTGCTCCTGGAGATGCTGGAGGCCAACACCGGCGGCGACAACAACAACACCGGCGGCGGCGACAACAACAACAACACCGGCACTTACGCCACCACCAGCAGCAACAACAGAGACACCGGCACTTACACCACTAACGGCAACGGCAACAGCGGCACTTACGCCACCACCAGCAGCAGCAACAACAGAGACACTTACACCACTAACGGCAACGGCAACAGCGGCACTTACGCCAGCAGCAGCAGCGGCAGTGAGCACATGTCGCCCCCACCCGCCTCTCACCACCACTACTACGAGCAGCCGCCTCCGCCCGGGCCTCCGCCCGCCTCGGGCCCATACCAGGCTGCGCCTCTCCCCGCTGAGACCCCCATCCTGGACGCACACCTCCAGAACCAGACCCGGCCCCCGCAGAACTCGCTGATGGATCTCACAGCTGTGGAGCGCAATGGGTGAGAATCTCAGACTGTGTTAGGTGCAGCAGCTCAGACTGTGTTAGGTGCAGCAGCTCAGACTGTGTTAGGTGCAGCAGCTCAGACTGTGTTAGGTGCAGCAGCTCAGACTGTGTTAGGTGCAGATCAGACTGTGTTAGGTGCAGCAGCTCAGACTGTGTTAGGTGCAGCAGACTGTGTTAGGTGCAGCAGCTCAGACTGTGTTAGGTGCAGCAGCTCAGACTGTGTTAGGTGCAGCAGCTCAGACTGTGTTAGGTGCAGCAGCTCAGACTGTGTTAGGTGCAGCAGCTCAGACTGTGTTAGGTGCAGCAGCTCAGTCTGTGTTAGGTGCAGCAGCTCAGACTGTGTTAGGTGCAGCAGCTCAGACTGTGTTAGGTGCAGCAGCTCAGACTGTGTTAGGTGCAGCAGCTCAGACTGTGTTAGGTGCAGCAGACTGTGTTAGGTGCAGCACTTCAGACTGTGTTAGGTGCAGCAGTTCAGACTGTGTTAGGTGCAGCAGACTGTGTTAGGTGCAGCAGCTCAGACTGTGTTAGGTGCAGCAGCTCAGACTGTGTTAGGTGCAGCAGCTCAGACTGTGTTAGGTGCAGCAGCTCAGACTGTGTTAGGTGCAGCAGCTCAGACTGTGTTAGGTGCAGCAGATCAGACTGTGTTAGGTGCAGCAGCTCAGACTGTGTTAGGTGCAGCAGACTGTGTTAGGTGCAGCAGCTCAGACTGTGTTAGGTGCAGCAGTTCAGACTGTGTTAGGTGCAGCAGCTCAGACTGTGTTAGGTGCAGCAGATCAGACTGTGTTAGGTGCAGCTCAGACTGTGTTAGGTGCAGCAGCTCAGACTGTGTTAGGTGCAGCAGCTCAGACTGTGTTAGGTGCAGCAGCAGCTCAGACTGTGTTAGGTGCAGCAGACTGTGTTAGGTGCAGCAGCTCAGACTGTGTTAGGTGCAGCAGCTCAGACTGTGTTAGGTGCAGCAGATCAGACTGTGTTAGGTGCAGACTGTGTTAGGTGCAGCAGCTCAGTGTGTTAGGTGCAGATCAGACTGTGTTAGGTGCAGAACAGACTGTGTTAGGTGCAGCAGCTCAGACTGTGTTAGGTGCAGCAGCTCAGACTGTGTTAGGTGCAGCAGCTCAGACTGTGTTAGGTGCAGCAGCTCAGACTGTGTTAGGTGCAGATCAGACTGTGTTAGGTGCAGCAGCTCAGACTGTGTTAGGTGCAGCTCAGACTGTGTTAGGTGCAGCAGCTCAGACTGTGTTAGGTGCAGCAGATCAGACTGTGTTAGGTGCAGCAGCTCAGACTGTGTTAGGTGCAGCAGCTCAGACTGTGTTAGGTGCAGCAGACTGTGTTAGGTGCAGCAGCTCAGACTGTGTTAGGTGCAGCAACTCAGACTGTGTTAGGTGCAGCAGCTCAGACTGTGTTAGGTGCAGCAGCTCAGACTGTGTTAGGTGCAGCAGCTCAGACTGTGTTAGGTGCAGCAGCTCAGACTGTGTTAGGTGCAGCAGCTCAGACTGTGTTAGGTGCAGCAGATCAGACTGTGTTAGGTGCAGCAGCTCAGACTGTGTTAGGTGCAGCAGCTCAGACTGTGTTAGGTGCAGCAGCTCAGACTGTGTTAGGTGCAGCAGCTCAGACTGTGTTAGGTACAGCAGATCAGACTGTGTTAGGTGCAGCTCAGACTGTGTTAGGTGCAGCAGCTCAGACTGTGTTAGGTGCAGCAGCTCAGACTGTGTTAGGTGCAGCAGCTCAGACTGTGTTAGGTGCAGCAGATCAGACTGTGTTAGGTGCAGCAGCTCAGACTGTGTTAGGTGCAGCTCAGACTGTGTTAGGTGCAGCAGCTCAGACTGTGTTAGGTGCCTTAACCACTTGTTGGAATGTGTCCCTTGAAAATATGAGAGGAGTTTGTATATTAAATATTCAAAATGTACTGTCCGCAGAGAGGATGCACTCAAACAGTTACTGTATTATACCATCAAATGATACATCTGAAGAAGAATTATAACTCATGACATTAACATTTAAGTAATGTAGTTCACAACAGGCCATGGTATATGGTTATTATATCACAGCTAAGGTGCATAGTTCAGGACAGGCCATGGTTATTATATCACAGCTAAGGGGCGTAGTTCAGGACAGGACAGGCCATGGTATATGGTTATTATATCACAGCTAAGGGGCGTAGTTCACGACAGGCCATGGTATATGGTTATTATATCACAGCTAAGGGGCGTAGTTCACGACAGGCCATGGTATATGGTTATTATATCACAGCTAAGGGGCGTAGTTCACAACAGGCCATGGTATATGGTTATTATATCACAGCTAAGGGGCGTAGTTCACGACAGGCCATGGTATATGGTTATTATATCACAGCTAAGGGGCGTCGTTTTTTTTTTTTAGCTTTTTTCCCTGCCCTTTGAGGGCACTCTATCCACCCCCCCCCCTCCCCCCCCCCCCCCCTCTTCGGGGGACAACTTTATTATTTATTATACGTTTTAATTATTTACAGTACAAAATTCAATAAAAAGTGTAGTAAAATAAGAAAAATATTAAAAAATATATATTTCATTGCCCTCTCGGAGGGGGGGAACTCAGACTAGATATTGACAAACAAATTACAACTAAGGACAATGAAGGACAACAACGAATACACATGACAAGGGAAAGGGGGGGGGCAGAGAGGGGAGTAAGTAAAGTAGAGGGGGATTGAGAGAAGGGTGGGTTATGGAGTGGATGTCTCACAGGTCAATCTCCTATGATTGGGAGCCTAGATTATCCACAAGCAATTTCCAGATGTTATTAAATTGTGAGACTTCGATGTGATCCACGGTTGAGATTGTTTCCTGTGATATGTAATTTGAGAGAAGGCCTAACCATTGGCCAGTATTCACCTTTTTTCTTGTCTTCCAGTTTAAGAGGATAGTTTTCTTGGCAACAGCTAGAGAAACGAGTAGGGGTTTGGTGTTCTGGACTAATAAATTGATAGCAGTAGTATCCCCAAGTAGGCAGAGGGAGGGGGAGAGAGGAATGCTGCAGCTCATGACCCGGGATAGTGTATTGATGACGGAGTTCCAGAAGTCTAGAACAGGTGGGCAGAGCCAGGTGGCATGGAAATAGTTGTCTGGGGTGTTGAGGGTGCAATGGGAGCATACATCTGTGCTTGCAAATCCCATTTGAAACATCCTGTGCTGTGTGATATGTACTCTGTGTAACACCTTATATTGGATTAATTGAAGGTTAGTGTTGTTAGTCATTGTGAATGTGTTGGTGCAAATTTGTTCCCTAAGGGGCGTAGTTGAAGCGGAGATATAGCTGTGATATAATAACCACATGCCACGGCCTGAAGTGAGCTATTGCTTTTATAAAACGGTTACCAAGTAGGCTATGGCAATATCAAAGTAAGACACACTTCAATTTAAATGTTTGTTATTATTAGTCATTTTAATAGTAATTAAAATAAAATATGCAACTCATGACTGAATTAAATTGATGGTGGGGTAGGGGAAAACTGTACATTGGGGGGGGGGGGGGGGGTTGGGTTTGGACATTTACAGGGGTCAGTTTCGAATTGCAGCCTCCCGTAGGTGCTCATTGAGAGCGGTTTTAAGGTGGGTAGTGATTCACATTCAGAGATGACATGTTCAAGTCAAGTAACTTTTATTCATAGAAGCACGTTTAGAAACCAACATGAGTTCAGCCAAAGTGCTTTAAACATATATTGTATCATGTATCATGTCTTCTACTACCTGTACCTCCCCTCCCCCATGCTGCTATGATGCCTGAATTTCCCCAAGGGGATCAATAAAGGAGTATCTTATCGTATAGCAATAACAAAGAAACAAAACCAAACAGTACAGCACCACAGTATAATGTGTGCTGATAAAACAACAAGAAGCCAATAGAGTACAGTACAGATATACAATAAGATAAGATAGGAATAAAACGAGGCAGCCTCAAACTGCACTAGAAGCAAGAGAAACAAGGTGTGTCTTTAGATGTGATTTAAAAGTATCCACAGTGGGACTTAATGTGAGATGGGAGACTGTTCCAGAGTCCGGGGGCAGCAACAGAAAAAGCCTGTCTCCGTCTCCACCCCCGACAAGCACCATAAATAAACACGTCACCAAAACACTGTTTATGGTCCTTGTCCTCAAACGGTTGCAGTAGGATTCGGTGCGTAACGGATATACGCTCCGGATTAAAATATGTGTGTTCCTCTCTCCCACAGCTACGCCCAGCCAGAACAGTGGCCCCTGGATATAGGAAACATGGGTCCTTCTCTGAAAGAGGCAGAATACATCATCCTGGGAGCAGGTGTGGAGGGCTAGGCCATCTGAGAACGGGCTCACATGTCACATGGCAGGCGGCACTGAAAGAGCCGCCAGGGGACTGGTACTGGTATAACCGCCCATTTCTCCAGTTTGCCGGGAGCGTAGCCAAACCTCCCGAGGAAAAGAGACTGAAAGGAGAAAACTAGAATGTTCTGTTGTGAGGTACATATTCCAGTTTTTCGAGGTACATATTCCAGTTTCGAGGTAAATATTCCAGTTTTGAGGTAAATATTCCAGTTTTGAGGTAAATATTCCAGTTTTGCTCGTCGGTTGAAGAAAGGGAAAAAAAAACGAAACAATTTCTAATGGTGAATTTGAAGTTTGTTTTTCGATTGAATGTATATTTTGTGTGTGTAATTTTCCTGTGAACGTGCACTCGGTCAAGACTCATGAGTACTTTAATCTTTTTGACTCTTGCCAGTCGAATTATGCTCTTTTTTTATTATATACAGTACGTCATTTGTATCTTTTTCACCTTTTGTGCAACTTTCAGAACAAGTCACAACATCTCAAGGGACCCACCTGCGTGTGGTCACCACAGTGAAGCCATGTCCCGTTAGAACAGGCCGGGTGGGCGTCTGGTAGATCCAGGTTCACCACACCCCGCTAGAGGTACTTCCGGCTTCGTCAGACACTCCCAACGGACACGATTTGACAGTGTTCGTGGGTGGAAAGCCGATGGGGGGTAATAATAATAATAATAATAATATCTTAGATTTATATAGCGCCTTTCAGGAGACCCAAGGCGCTTAATGTTCCTGATCGTTGCAACAGCGCCTCCTACTGGCCGGTCGCAGGGAGGGGATCTGGGGGAGATAGTGTGAACCTCCGTTACGCTCTCCCAGTGAAACTACTAGCTGTCAGGTGAAAAGAAGTGACTGGCAACTCCACATGTATCAGTGGAGGCATGTGGTAGTCTACTACACCCTACCCAGACCGACAGAAGAGGCATGTGGTAGTCTACTACACCCTACCCAGACCAACAGAAGAGGCATGTGGTAGTCTACACCCTCTGCAGACCGACAGTGGGGCAGCATGTGGTAGTCTACACCCTCCGCAGACTGACAGTGGGGCAGCATGTGGTAGTCTACACCCTCCACAGACTGACAGTAGGGCAGTATGCGGTAGTCTACACCTCCACAGACTGACAGTAGGGCAGCATGTGGTAGTCTACACCCTCCACAGACTGACAGTGGGGCAGCATGTGGTAGTCTACACCAGTTAATACAGGCTCAAATCCTGTTCATGTCGAGAGATAAACAGATTGCCTTTACACAGAAACTGGAAAATCAGATTTTCTTTACCTTTGACCCCGATTCGGACCCCTCCCCAGTCTTGTTTTAGAGAAGTTGATTAACTACGATACCATCTTGATATAACGGGGACTATCAAAGCCAAAATCACAACAGTTTTCTTTCTTTTCTTTTGAAATCACTGGTAAAAAAATAATAATGACAACACAGAATGATTAATTTGTTCAAAGAGCAACATTCAGTGATATAAAAATACCTTTTTCCCCCCACTTAGACCAGCTTCTATGCATGCCATTCCAGCCCTTAGTTAGCACGGCAACCACTCACCATGCAATCCGCAGCCTTTTAGCAGAGATTATTCATTTTAAACATCAGTAAAACTCACATTTCACCTCAAAATGCAGAAAATTATAAAAAGAGCAGTCTTTTCATTCTGGATCCCTAAACATGTAACATTGGGTTAAAATAAGGTTTTCTGTTCCTGTGTACTTGAGCCAGATAAAGCCAACTACTGCCTAGAACACATGCTCACTCGCATCTGTCCTAGAGTTTTAGTATTTTTTTTTTTTATACATGCGAACAATTAGTGAGAAAGTGTCAACAATGATAGACTCCAAAATTAGCACTTAGCACCATGGACAGCGCTCACCTGGACACCTTGCCAGCACCATGGACAGCGCTCACTGAGACACCTTGCTCTTGCTCTCATGCCATCGCATGTGATTTGAGCCGCCGCCTATGTAAATTGCGCAGCCTTCTCTGGCAACAAACCGACTCGCGTTTGGTCGGTTTCAGGCTCAGTATTGTATGTGATGATCTTGGACGAGCTCGGGTCGGTTCGGTTCGGGTTTGAATTTTCAGGCCTGTTGAGAACTCTATTCTCCATCTATTCTCTTTTGTCGTTCTTACGTGACACACACACACACACACACACACACACACACACACAATGTCATGTCTTTTGTCCATTGTGACACTATTGTCGTACGTCAGAAGCGTCTTTGTGTTTCCGTCAGGCCTGACCCTGAGTTCGGGTCTTGCTGTGTGATGAGGGATGTTTTCAGTGATGACACTCACAAACCACAAATCATGGCAAACAATGTTTTATTGTCAATCGAAAGTGACAACCTATACATCCCATAAATAAGCATTTGGAAAATAAATCAAACTGTACACCACTGTTGTCGTCCATATTTCTTTCTGTTCCATCGTCCGTCAGAGCACAGAATGATGTGGCTGAGATTATATACACAACCTAATACCAGCGTGTGTATAACTCCAAACCATAAGCTTTGCTTTCAGAGTGTTCCACCGTTGTCATGAAGAAACATACAGTATACGTTTAAAAAAGCCGGATTATCTACAGAAACCTCTCAAGACGGTTTCAACTTGACAACATTAAATATTCTACAGGGAAACCAAACTCATTTCCTGTTTGTGGCTAATTTCATAGCTAACAGGAAATAAGATAGGGTTCAAGCCGTTTTCCCTAGCAACACAGTTCCGCTGAAACCGCCGATATACACAAATATTAATGCTCTTTGATTGTGCACGTACACACAGCTACATTCAATGCTCAAAGGGGGATCGCTTACATTCACGTTTTGTTCAAACTCGGGACATGACAGCAATAGATTTATCGCTGAATGTCATTCAACTGCGAGAGAGAGAGAGAGAGAGAGAGAGAGTGAGAGAGAGAGAGAGTGAGAGAGAGAGAGAGTGAGAGTATTATGTGAGCAGCAGCATTCAGACAATCCCATAAGTACATTATGGCCACAAATTATGGGGGGAGTTAAAACTCACGCTCGCACACATTCACACACATGTATATTCATGAATAATTTACCTATTTCAGTAGTTTTTGCCGTTATATATAAATGCATTGATACAAACAAAATCCAAAGTACATTGTTGTCTGAATAAAGAAGATTCAAATTAAATATTGTTTTTTTCTTTTGAAAACCACTGAATAAAAGCAAGGCATGTCTGCAGATGGGTCACTACAAGTATTCAGTGTACGAATCACAATGTCAAAAGTATACATATTTCTAAAACAAACAAAAAAACTACTTTTTCTTTCAGTCAATATATATATACAAAATGTGCCCTCCGCGTGTGGTTGTACTATGTAAAAACAGCAGTTGTGGTAGAAAATAGCTGGTAGTGTTTACGGTATGCTGAGTTATTTGATCCTTTGGTAATAAACGCTCCTTAACCCTTTCACTACCACACTACAGAAGGTTAACCCTTTCACTACCACACTACAGATGGTTAACCATCTGTAGTGTGGTAGTGAAAGGGTTAACCTTCTGTAGTGTGGTAGTGAAAGGGTTAACCATTTGTCGTGTGGCAGTGAAAGGGTTAATCACTTCAACCCAGTGGTTATCATGACAATGATAAAATAAAAAGGAAAATAGAGATATCAGAATAAATCTTGAGATTGTTCTTTGTACCGTACTACTGTATACCGATGGGGACATTTTACTGACAAACCGTGTCTAAATATAAAAAACGCTTCAAACTGAATAAATGATATGGCTTCTTTTTAGTTTTTTACTTCATTGAAGAGCTCTCTACACCATTGTGAACACGAGCTCTACAGACAAATAAATAAATAAGTATTTAAATACATTAATATTAATAATATTTTAGCAAACAAAAATAAACAGCTATGAGACAAAGAAAGTGGTGCCCTGACAGTCTCTAATCTAAGTAGTAGGGCCTGATGTTGGGAGAAGTAGAGTCCGGTAGTAGAGCTTAGAAGGGGGCACTGGTGCAGACGGTAGTAGAGCTTAGAGGGGGGCACTGGTACAGGCGGGAGTCCGGTTGTGGAGCTTAGAGGGGGGCACTGGTGCAGACGGTAGTAGAGCTTAGAGGGGGGCACTGGTGCAGACGGTAGTAGAGCTTAGAGGGGGGCACTGGTACAGGCGGGAGTCCGGTAGTGGAGCTTAGAGGGGGGCACTGGTGCAGACGGTAGTAGAGCTTAGAGGGGGGCACTGGTGCAGATGGTAGTAGAGCTTAGAGGGGGGCACTGGTGCAGACGGTAGTAGAGCTTAGAGGGGGGCACTGGTGCAGACGGTAGTAGAGCTTAGAGGGGGGCACTGGTGCAGACGGTAGTAGAGCTTAGAGGGGGGCACTGGTACAGGCGGTAGTAGAGCTTAGAGGGGGGCACTGGTACAGGCGGGAGTCCGGTAGTGGAGCTTAGAGGGGGGCACTGGTACAGGCGGGAGTCCGGTAGTGGAGCTTAGAGGGGGGCACTGGTTCAGGTGGGAGGATGAAACTGCACCTGAACACTGACCTGAACCAAGAGGTCATTTTCAAAAACATCCCCTTTATTCCCCTAAGTTCTATAAACACGATTAGAATATGAACTCTGATGCGTCTCAAGCATCCAGCCTTCTTCCCCCCGTTCTCATGTTCTATCTATAGAACTTGACAATGAAATGAAAGTAAATACAATTTAATCTTTTTTCACAAAAAGTTGAGTGGCTTGGTTTTTCCTCATTCCTTCAAGAAATATGCATACGCTCCACCAAAGAGCTCCTTTCTAGCCTGAAATGATCATAGACTTCCGCAAGACCAGCACGCCCCCCCTCCCTCTCTACATCGATGGCACAGCTGTAGAGGTGACTCCCAGTATCAAATATCTTGGGGGTGCACATTTCCAACACCCTCACGTGGCGCGACAACACCCTGAGCCTCGTCAAAAAAGCTCCTCAACGCCTGTACTTCCTGAGGAAACTGAAAGGGCCGGGGCTTGACACCAACATCCTCAGATCCTTCTATAGATGTGTGGTGGAGAGCGTACTGACCTCTTGCATCACAGCATGGTACGGCAGCTGCACAGCGGCAGAGAAGCAGGCGCTACAGAGGGTGGTAAGGTCTGCACAGAGGACCATCGGATGCAGCTTACCAGACATCTCTGATACCTACAACAACCGATGCACGGACAGAGCAATCCGCATCATGCGTGACCCCACCCACCCTGCCCACGGACTGTTTACCCCCCTCCCTTCAGGCAGGAGGCTGCGCAGCATCCGGGCAAGAACCACCAGGCTGAAGAATAGCTTCTTCCCGGATGCTGTGAGACGACTGAACAGTTCATCGCAGCTCATCGCTGCCATGCCTCTGCACACTGCACTGTAGTGTAGCACCTTATGGCACCTATCTCTTTTAATATTTTAATCAGTGAATCTATTGGTCTTATTGAATTGGATCAGTTTTACTGAATTAGACTAGGTTTCTTATTTTGGATTAGTTTGCTACTGAATCAATTCACTGTTTTTATTGACCGTTTTTGTTGAATGATTGGTTTCTACTGGATTTGTGTTGAATCGGTTTGTATGTCCGTCATGAGGATCAGTATTTTATTTATTTACTGTATATCTAGCGTCAAATGGCTGTAACTGAGACCTGAGTGCTGTATGCTTCCATGTCAATAGAAAAATGACAATAAACTTGACTTTGACTTTGACTCCTTCTCTTTTGTTACATCAGCTTCAAGAAGCAAGGTTATCCACCGTCCCCCTCCGTGTTTACACTCTGTACCGGGGGCCTACAGAGAAGCTTGTTCCCAGTCGAGAAGAACCCAACAGGTCGCTATAGTGTCTGAACTTCCCCCGTCATCGATCCAGGAAAGGTGCGCCCCCGAGAGAGGACTCCGGGGAAGCTTCCTCCGCCTCTCATGTGGGCGGAGGGCCGTTGGTGTAGCGCAGCATGGGGTAGAAGGAGCGAGCGAAGTTGTTGGTCAGTGTACAGCTGTAGTCCTCTTCCGACATGGGCACCAGGCAGGCGAGCACCAGCAGGAGGAGGAAGAGCAGGTGCAGGGGGAAGGCGGCGCGCAGCACCCGCTGGAAGAAGGGTCGGTCTGGGGAGGAGTCCCTCTTGTCCTCCCTGCGGGCGGGAGAGAGTTTCAAGTTAAAAACGTGTCTTAAATGTGTCACATATAAGGTACAGTACATTATGTACATTACAGTGAAATGCTTGGTTCTGTATGAGCCTCTTGAGATTGTGCTTCATACAGTAAAACAAGGAAAAAGAATAAAGACCAAAATATACAATATACAAACTAAAGTACAAAATGCAAAGATGAGGTAGAGATGTAGTATTAGTGAAATCTGGAGACTATTGATGTTATATTTCATTTCAGCACAGACAGGGGTATAGAAATAACAATTCATTCTTCAATGATAGAGCCGTCCTCCTTTTTATAATTTTTTAATAGGTTGGATATAATCGAATGCCCAATGTTTTTCCAATATTAGAACTTGAAATAAAATCTGCTTCATGATATGATTGAATCGTAAATTAATTGAGTCCCCCTACAGACGTCACCTAATTCATGGTGGTCAAAACTAATTTTAGATTGTGGATCACATGCAATTCAAATCGAGGATGGGTCAGCTAGCCTAGCTGTTGGAACACATCTCCCAAGGTTTTAGCTAGGCTAGTTGATCCGTATCCGCTTCCATTCATTTGTGCTAAGCTAGGCTAGCTTACAACCGGATAGCTTTCTACTGAACGCACAGAGAGGAAATTGATATTCATCTTCTTAAACGTATTTCCCATTATGCTGGCATGTCCCTTTAAAAAGGAATAGCGATGGCTGAAACGCAACATTTTGGATGATGACAAATTCACTTTGGATGATGAGAAACCTCCTATCTGGACCTATTCAGTCTATCTGCAAGATATTTTCCAAAAACCAAAAGCTGTGTATTGTATTGGGTATCCTTAAAAAAAAATTCATTCGGCAAGAAAACAACATTATTTTAATTTTATTTTTGTGACATTTTCAGATAGGAGGATTTGCATTTCAGCCATGGATATGTGAACTGTACATGGGCCAACGTCCAGCCCAGTAACTGAAGTAGTGAGAGAACAGAGAGACAAGACACCCATTAAAAACATTCAAAAATAGATAAATAAATAAAACAGCTCGCAAAACACTGCAGGCCTCCAGTGTCCACTTATCTATTGCACTCGTACTTATATACAGTAGCCACTCAGAACATACCTTCTAGTGACAGATGGTTTGAATATAGCCACTCAGAACATACCTTCTAGTGACAGAGGGTTTGAATATAGCCACTCAGAACATACCTTCTAGTGACAGAGGGTTTGAATATAGCCACTCAGAACATACCTTCTAGTGACAGAGGGTTTGGCTATATAGCCACTCAGAACATACCTTCTAGTGACAGAGGGTTTGGCTATAGCCACTCAGAACATACCTTCTAGTGACAGAGGGTTTGGCTATATAGCCACTCAGAACATACCTTCTAGTGACAGAGGGTTTGAATATAGCCACTCAGAACATACCTTCTAGTGACAGAGGGTTTGGCTATATAGCCACTCAGAACATACCTTTAGTGACAGAGGGTTTGGCTATAGCCACTCAGAACATACCTTCTAGTGACAGAGGGTTTGGCTATATAGCCACTCAGAACATACCTTCTAGTGACAGAGGGTTTGGCTATAGCCACTCAGAACATACCTTCTAGTGACAGAGGGTTTGGCTATATAGCCACTCAGAACATACCTTCTAGTGACAGAGGGTTTGGCTATATAGCCACTCAGAACATACCTTCTAGTGACGGAGGGGCTGGCTCCTGTCGCTGCAGGTTCCGCCTCCAGCTGCAACAGAAAGCTCAGGGTTAGATTGCATTCGTTAGATTGCGGTCAAGCGCCTCCGCATTCATGCGGCTAAAACAGAGAGACTCAGACTCAGCTTCCTCCCCCAGGCCCCCATCAGAACACTGAACACTGATCTCTCCACACACAAGCACACATGAACACACAAACACACTACAAAAAGGTCACTTTAAAAATAGAACTGTATATTTGTGTATTATTGTATTACGCATTGCCTTTATTTCTTAAGCTTAGCATTGTATTCTTATTCTTATTACTTTTTTAATTTTATTATCTATTCTATTTTATTATTCTATTTTATTATTTGTATTTTTGCACAATCAAGGCGGGCATGGCCACCTACATTTCACTGCATGTCTGGTGTATGTATGTGACAAATAAAACTCTTGAATATTGAATCATTCTACGTAAAGGCCCAGTCGGAAGTCTGAATGTAAACAAGGGGGGTGGTCCCGCCACCAAATGTAAAATGATGACTGATTGAGCTCCTGATAACAAGGACCGAAACCTTTTTGCTGAGATTTAAACAGTAGTCAAACCTAGACTTTTGACCCATGACTTTTTTACTCTCACTCTCATCGACACTTTACATTTTCTTTTCTACATTTATTACTGTACATTTATATTTTTGGCTGTATATTTTAGAATGTATATACATATTTAGAATGTATATCCCAGACTGTGTTTCAATTCTTATTTGTGATTTTTGATTTTGACTACCTCAATGTTTATTGTGAGCGATCTGTAGTGCTGAATTTCCCTCAGGATCAATAAAGTACTTCTATTCTATTCGGGGAAAAAAATATATATAAATAAAAGTAGCAACCAGCTCTAATGGAAAATGGTGCATTTATGTAGAGCTTTACAATATTTGTTCCTCACATTCACCCATTCACTCACACAGTCACCCATTCACTCACACAGAGGGCGACCGTGCAAGGAGCCAACCTGCTCATCGGGAGCAGTTAGGGGTTAAGTGTCTTGCTCAAGGACACTTCGACACGCTGCCCGGGAGGAGCGGGAATTGAGTCGGGAACCTTCTGATTATCAGACGACTGCCCTACCTCCTTAGCCACTGTCTAATCTCCTAATGTGCATAAAAAAAACATTTCAGGTGTATGTTTATTTTTTTTATAAAAATAATTATATTAATTCTATCATGGAATTCTACAAGTCCATGTTTCAATGACCAGTATGACCAATGACCCAACAACAGCTTGTTCCAACTGCTGCCTTCTGGGAGGCGTTACCGCAGCCTCAGAGCCAGGTCCAGCAGGCTCAAGGACTCGTACTTTCATCAAGCCATCAGACTCTTGAACACTATCTAGCAATTATGATTTTATTGTGTGTATTTATGTATTTAGTATTTTAAGTATTTGTAAGTACTTTACGTACATTTTATTCTACTGTTGCACTTTGTATATCAATCAACTCTCAGCACTGTCACTTTTTCATACATCACTATTATGCTGGTTTTTACTGTGTTTTTGTGTATTGTATTGTTCTATTGTGTATTTTATTAGGTCGAGAATTTTGCTCTTTTTGTATGAGAATATGACAAAGATGCAAAAATAAAACTGAATCGGAATCAGTAGCCATTGTTACACCATCAGAATTAGACATACACCTGAAAGGGTTAAATAGTCCGATATTGGGCTACTGTACCTTCTGCAGTAGGAAAGGAGCGCTGAGCGATCCCAGGCCAATACTGTCCATCTCAGAGCTGGTTGGGCAGGATTCCTGAGACAAACGGCAAATAAACAGTGAGCTCATCGCCGGACGACCAGACGGACCAAACCGACCGGTTCCATCACAACACGGCTTAAGTAGGTCATAACAGAGTCCTAAGTTTGGCACGCAGCTCTGAGAAACATGTAAACACCGGGAACCCGTTCACAAAAACACTTTGTTATTCGACCTTATTGTTTTCTACGGAGAGGCCTTGCGCGGAATGTCTCTTCCAGCGTGGCTGCCTGTATCATAGCAACCATTCTTTCGTACATGGCAATGCAAGAGACAGCTGTTCCTCTGTGCAAAACAACAGTTGCCATGTGTTGATTTATGATTAATGTATACACAAAAACATAATAATTATTACTTATTATGTATCTTGTAAACAAATCATAGTGGAACAGTAATATCATATGTTTCCAGTGTTTTATCTACTCTACCAATGCACAGAAATTAAGCACTTTCCTTTGAAAGTGGTTACCAATGGTTACAGGCGGCCATACTGGAAGAAGGAGAGCTACACAAACATTCTGTGCAAGGCCTCTATTGCCCATACACCAGATTGATATATTTTCTCTAACCAATAAAAATCTGTGCATGCAACTTCTATAATCTATAAAGGACATCTGCTTCAGGAATGACTAATCAGGAACCAAAAGACACATGTATCCTACAGTAGGTATAATCCAACTACTTCCCAAGTAGTTAGGATGGGTCAAATACGGAGGAATAATGTCCCCATGATGACAATAAAGTGCAACTTTAACTTATTTGAAAATATGTCAATAATTCACCACACTGTAAGGTAAGCCTGTTGTCATTGATCAAGGTGTTGATGGTTTCTGGTTATGTAGAGGTCTTAAGTTGGTCACGTAGGGGTCTTAAGTTGGTCACGTAGGGGTCTTAAGTTGGTCACGTAGGGGTCTGTAGGGGTCTTAAGTTGGTCACGTAGGGGTCTTAAGTTGGTCACGTAGGGATCTTAAGTTGGCATCAGCAGACCTACCAGTTTGTCTTTCAGCGTGTTCAGGTCGCTGGCCACCTGTCTCAGTAACAGGCGCAGTTTGTTGGCGATGACGTGGACCTTCTCCTTGGCCTCCACGCTGTCCTCCCCGCTGGTCTCCAGGAGGAGCTGGGAGGAGATCTCCTGCAGCGAGGACACCTGCCGCTGACGGCTACACAGGTTGTCCTCCAGAGCCTGCGGCGGGAGGGAGGGAGGGGACAGAGAGAGGCGGGTCTTAGAGCACAGTGGTGGAATCACAGAGTGCCCCGGACCCCGTCACCCAGAAGGACCTGGAACCAGGAGTCAACTCGTTGGCCAAGCTGCAAATCTATAACTCGTCATTAGAGATGTCCGATATTATCGGCCGATATTGGCATTCAAATGTAATATCGGAAATTATCTGTATCGTTTTTTTATCTTTTTTTTTTTACATTTATTTAACCTTTATTTACCCAGGCAAGCAAGTAAGAACAAATTCTTATTTTATTTATTGTGAAAAGTATGCATAATGTTGTGTTAATTGTGTTAAATGTGTTAAAGACAAGAGATATGTAATGTTAATTACCTGAAATTATTCCCTGCATATAAATCGGTATCGGTTGATATCGGTATCGGAAATTAAGAGTTGGACAATATCGGTATATCGGATATCGGTGAAAAAGCCAATATCAAACATCCCTACTCGTCGTGGTTTTTACCTAAGAAGGTTGTTTATGAATCTACCCCTTACTTCAATCCTAACTGTCCCTGATTCCTACATGTTGAAGATTAATTTTAAAACATCCTTCTGGGCAAAAGGATCTAGAGAATGACCATCCTTCAAAATGGGCAGTACTGTATATATATATATATATATATATATATATTGAAGTGTTGAGGGTGACTATCTCATTCCCCCCACTTAAAATGTAATAGTAATGGCCTTACTATGGGGCGTGGCATCCTGCTGAAATCAAACCCCCTGCACAAAGATCACCATCATTCAGGTGGATTTATTTCCTCCTGTGTACATGGCCCAGAAGGGCTCTTTTCATAATGCTACCTAAACAAATCGAAATCCATTTCCTGTTCACTTTTCAAGGAAGGTGACCATCTAAATCAAACCTCCTTTCGCTCTTTGGCTGTGTATGCACATCAAACATGTTCTTTCTGCACATCAATCATGTTCGTTCTGCACATCAATCATGTTCGTTCTGCACATCAATCATGTTCGTTCTGCACATCAATCATGTTCTTTCTGCACATCAATCATGTTCTTTCTGCACATTAAACCTGTTCTTTCTGCACATTCAACCTGTTCTTTCTGCACATCAACATGTTCTTTCTGCACATCAATCATGTTCTTTCTGCACATTAAACCTGTTCTTTCTGCACATTCAACCTGTTCTTTCTGTACATCAATCATGTTCTTTCTGCACATTAAACATGTTCTTTCTGCACATCAATAATGTTCTCTCTGCACATCAAACATGTTCTCTCTGCACATTAAACATGTTCTCTCTGCACATTAAATATGTTCTCTCTGCACATTACACCGGTTCTCTCTGCACATTAAACCTGTTCTTTCTGCACATTAAACATGTTCTTTCTGCACATTAAACCTGTTATTTCTGCACATTAAACCTGTTCTTTCTGCACATCAATCATGTTCTTTCTGCACATTAAACATGTTCTCTCTGCACATTAAACCCCTTAGATTCCAATAGATCGTCGCCTAATGAGGTATTGATTATGTATGTGATATATGACTGATTTATACTGAATGTTTCATATTTGTATGTGTATATCTGCGAGGATCCCAGGAAGAATAGTCAACACGTCGATGGGGATCCTAATAACCATAAACATAAACAGCCGTCCTGAAGGAGCCTCACCATGAGAGTGCGCCGATGTTCCAGCAGGGCCGTGTGGGGGACAGAGCCGTCATGGATGCTGACGGCGTGGCACTGGTTCTCGGCCTGCGCCAGCCACAAGAGCATGGAGTGCAGCGTCTCGTGGAACTCCTGTGGGAGGCAAGGGACACGGGTTAGAGGGCAAAGGTCACGGAGGCTACTCCCTCCAATGTTAGTCAGTCACCCAAGTGGAGAGAATCCTGGTTTATGTTTTTAAGGGGGAGATTATTCTATATACAGTGTTGATGTTGAGTTTTGCTTATGTTGAGTAAGAATGCAACTCAAATAATTCAGACATCGTCAAAGATTTGACTCCCCAAAGAACAAGTGGTGTTGGACGGACATGCATGAGAAAAAAAGCCCAGGATCCAGGTGCTCAGGGCGGAGTTCAGACCCAGATCAATCAGCTTGTCAGCCGGTCTGGTGGGGGACTTATGGTCCTACCTGGCACTGCATGAGGGCGTCGTGCAGCTTCCTCTCCCAGCCCTCCAGGCTGGCACACGCCCGCGTCCAGCTGTGGTTGGCGGAGCGCAGGCCGTCCTGGAGCTCCCGCAGCTCGGCACTGTCTCCCCGATGGAAGTGGCGGCTGCTCAGGTTGATGGAGATCATCAGACACTTGTAGCTGTTGAAGGTCTTCTGCATCTCCTGGACAGAGGGGGGGGGGGGGGGGGGGGGGGCGAGAGGGAGAGGAAGGAGAGGAAGGAGATGAAGGGAGAAGCGGAATACATATACTCATGTGCAAATGGAATATGACTGATGTTTTGAGCTCCGAGCCTTGACATTTAGCCTTTATCCTAGATTCTCAAACTAGCGCTCGTCTCCCTATGCTGCTTTCTCTTTTGTTGTTGTTGTGCTTAGCTCTATTCTATTTAAATCTTTCAAAAATGTACCCCAGTTGCTATTGCATGTACATATTTGTGTTTTATCACACGTATATGTACATACCATACCAACTATTCGCCTGTTTTATTATCCACCCATCTATCATCCATAGCAACACTACTATCCCCCCTTGAATGGCCCTTCTAAGGTTTCTCTCCTCCACATTGCCTGTGGTGCTTTTTTCCTATAGCTAGGTTTTTTGTGAGTTTTTCCTTACCTCGCTGGGGGATGTCTGGGAGTGTTGCATTATTTACTTTACATTTGTTTTGGATTTCAAGATGGGTTTTTTGTTCTTGATTTATTGTGATCTTTCTTCTTGACTTGTTTAAAGAAGACTTGTCCGGCCCATCGGGACATTAACTTGTGATTGCAGGCTTTACAAATAAATTAGATTTGGAGAAGGAAGCAATTTCCAGACAAGAGATATGTTTCCAGACATTGTGGGGAGCGCTTTGAGTGTCTAGAAAAGCACTATATAAATGTTGATTAATTCATGCCACACACAGCAACATAATGACATATTGTTTCTTATAAAGGAAATTGAGGTGACGATTTTTCATTGTAGTTTTTTTTTTCTCTAATGGAGCCTCCTGAAGAGATTTGGCTGCGATAGGAAAAACGCTTGCTTTAGTAAGTGGAGCTGCTCATGTATGATGATTGCACTAAACCCTTTTATCTAACATATAAGCATGGTTTCTATGAACGGGTCCTTAATTTCTTTTGTTTTTCTTGTAATGTAATCTTTTCAGTTACATTTCAGTAAAATGTTTCAAACTTAAATGGGCACTTCACCGAAACTTCACCAATACTGTTTCATCTTGCACATAATCTCACACACACCCCGAAAGATTATGTACTGTAGATGAATGATATTTCTGATAGGGACTGCTAAAATATAATTTCATGGCGCTGTAACACAAATATTGAATGTCCCCGATGACATCACTGGTGGCCATATTAAAAAAGAAATTGATGTGTGAGAAGAGAGTACAGTATGTGCAAATAAATCAGCATTGTTTTTTGGAGAAGTCGCGGTCAATTTGGGCTGACCAGTAATGAAAATTAATATTTTTGTATACAAAATGATTACCGGTAATGAAAAACATATGAACTTATAAATATTTATTGCAAATGTCGACAGAACCGCGCTGGTCCCAGAAACAGTGTCTGCTGCCCCACAACACATTCATATCTGAAACGTCACAGAAAAAAGAATATTCCTGTGTACGTGCAGATTTCTGATAATGCTGACCTATTTTTCATCTAATGACCTTTTCAATAATATGCGTACGTGTGATATGTCTGAAGTAATATGTGGGAGGGTGTTTATGACTAGTATGTCCTGTCTATGTCTAAGTGCCTGAATGTGTGTGCGCGAGTGTTTTCAGTTTGAATACGTGTATAAATTTGTCGCGCACATTAACCAACTGAAACTGTTGTCATGGTTACGGTGGGTCGCGGTGGGTTGTGGTTTCACGAGGACAGAAGTGGGCGGGGGGGGGGACGACGACACATGTTTGAAGTGTGAAGGTGTGCTGCAAGGTTCTCAAACAGGATGTTACTTATGGAGACATCCTGTCAATTTCTGCACACAGAACAATATTTGCATCTTCTTCTGAACTGTTGAGCAGCCGAGAAATAATGATGTCACAGAGTGTCACGTTAGAAGATGATGAGCCCAAAAAGACAGGCTTAGAAATGCAAACAGTCCAGCTAATAGATGGTAACCAAAACATGATCAAAACAACAGCCTATGATGGTAAAAACAACAGCCTACATTGAATCAAACAATGTGTTTTATTATCATAAATAATTTTCTTCATAAAAACAAGATTTGGTTGTCAAAAAAAGTATTTTTCCAAAAAAGAGGAATTGGACCAATGCTAATTATGTTGTATCAATACTGATAAACGGATGATAACTTCCCCAAAAGTGCCCCTTTAAGCTCACTCCGTGACGGAGTGTATATCATGAATTAGGAAAACAACTGTTGTGCTCATCGAGGCGCCATGGCGCTACCTTCAGCTTCCTGATGTTGCTCTCTGTGTCGCGGACCCCGGTGGACGGAGCGAGGCGCTGCAGCCTCTCCAGCTCCGGCAGCACGCGGCCCAACCAGGAAGTGACATCACAGAGGTCAGAGTTCAGCTTCTGCCACTGCTGCAGGTCCTGCCTGATGTCTATCTCGCTGAAGGACTGGGCCTGAAGCAGCTCCCAGCGCTCGATCACGCCTGGAGAGGAAACACGACTCCGTCATGACTACACCCCAAGGTGGATCATTTTGACTAATAATAATAATAATAATAATAATAATAATAATAATAATAATAATAATAATAATAATAATAATAATAATAATAATAATAATAATAATAATAATAATAATAATAATAATAATAATAATAATAATAATAATAATATTATAATAATAATAATAATAATAATAATAATAATAATAATAATAATAATAATAATAATAATAATAATAATAATAATAATAATAATAATAATAATAATAATAATAAACCTTATTTGTATAGCACCTTTCAAACAAGAAGTGCAGCTCAAAGTGCTTCACAGCAGTAAAAAAAGACTGGCATAAAATTTGCATAAAAAGACAGCCATACTATTTGCATAAAAAGAATGGCATAACATTTGCATAAAAAAGACAGGCATAAAATTTGCACACAATTGACAAAGCAGTGCAGACATAAAATAAGTATAAAATAGATGGCAGCAAAATAGACCAAGTCAAGGTAAGGCATATAACATTAAATAACATCGTTTTTCATCGTTTTTAACATCTTAATAGGCCTCTTTATTTACGGTTTGACCATCACTGATACACATCCTTTTAACTTTAGCTTTTGTGATTCATGATCACAGGGACTCGAACCCACAGTATCCGTTTAACTTTAGCTTTTGTGATTGAACTGCATTCACACCTGCGGTGCGAGAGGCGTTATACTGTAGCTACGAGCTTAGCACTCGTTCACGTCGGCTTTCGGGTTGTAAATACTACTTTGGAACTCTGGATTTTTGAGATACCTAAATAGTTTTGTACCTGTGCTACTAGCCTGTTGTTCTGCTGTGCTGTACCTGTGCTGGTCTGTTTGTCACTGTGCTGTCAATGATCTCTGGGTAACAGTACTGTATATTTGCATATCGTATATGTCACAAATGTAACAGTACTATATACCTGTATATCATGTACGTCCCTATGCCATAAATGTCATGATGTCATGTATGTTGTGTATGTCATAAATGTCACTATGAATTGAAAATGGGGGACCCTGATGTAAACAAGACAAACGTCTTTCTCTGGTCTGCATCCCCTTAACAATTGTGTGTATTGAGCCGTACTGTATTGTACCCATTCTGCAATCTGTTAAATTAAAGTTTTCATTCATTCATTCATTCATTCTGTACCTGTGCTGGTCTGTTTGTCTGCAGTGCTGCTGGTGAGGCCTTGTTCGTCCAACTCCTCGTCGTCATTCAGGATCAGTTTGACTCTCTTCACGTTGTCGATGCTGCCGTTACACTCCGACATCAGCTTAGCCTGGACACAAGGAGGACACCGTTACCAAACACAGAACTGCTATCATGTCATAATATCAAGCTAGATTTACATCCATCAAAGATAGTTTTGCAAAAAAAAATATGACTCCATGTTTTTGAGTGAGCTAGTGAGTTGCTCAGTCCTAAATCGACCACTAAACACACCCCCTTCATTTTGAGTGGCACTCGAAGAAGGGTGGTGAGCGTGGACACAGCAGACATGGACACTCGACGAGGCGGTACGGTTGTTTCGTTATTTGCAATGCCTGCTGGGACGGCAAAGCACAAACCCTGGCTTTTAAGCCGTCACTTCTGATCCAACCACCACCCATTCCAAATTCGGAATCGAGAACCTCATCCTTCACTCTGTCATCCTTCTCTCCCATTACAGACGCAGAGGCCTTGACACTGGTGACGTCGAACCGTCCCACTAAATGCCAGCTGGACCCGCTACCCTCTCCACTCCTCCAGACCATAGCACCAGATATCCTCCCATTCCTAACGGCAACCATCCACTCCTCCCTCAACTCGGGGGTGGTCCTAGACAACTATCGTCTTGTCTCTCTTCTGTCCTTCCTCTCTAAATCACTTGAACGTGCTGTATCCAACCAACTTACTGCTTATCTCTTACAGAATGACCTCCGACCTAGACCCTAATCAGTCAGGCTTCAGGACTGGTCACTCCACAGAGACGGCCCTCATAGAGGTCACAGAGGCTTTTCACTTAGAAAAAGCGAAGGCCCTCTCCTCTGTCCTGATTCTCCTGGATCTGTCTGCAGCCTTCGACACAGTCAACCACCAGATCCTCCTCGTATCCCTCGCAGGAATGGGAGTGGCTGGCTCTGCGCTGGCATGGCTGACATCCTACCTCGACGACCGCTCCTACCAAGTATCATGGAGAGGGACCCTGTTGGCCCCCCGCCCCCTTCGGACGAGTGTCCCCCAGGGCTCGGTCTTTGGACCCCTCCTCTTCTCCCTCTACACCAAATCTCTTGGTAACATTATCACATCTCATGACTTCTCGTATCATTGCTATGCTGATGATATTCAACTCTTCCTCTCCTTTCCTCCCTCAGTTCTCCATGTCTCTGAGCGGATCTCGGCCTGTCTGTCCGACATCTCCGCCTGGATGACGACCAACCACCTCAAACTGAACTTAAGCTAAACACAATTGATTCACCTGCCGGCCAAACCCTCCCCCCTGACCGACGTTTCCATCACATTGGAGAATGTAGCTGTGGCCGCGTCCCCGACCGGCAAGAACCTTGGCGTTGTCCTCGACGATCGGCTGAACTTCTCCGCTGACATCGCCGCAACAACCAGAACCTGCAGATTCCTCCTGAGCAATGTCAGAAGGATCCGCCCCTTCCCCTTCCACCGACCACCACCACCAAGCCTCTTTAACTTGTTCAGAACGCAGCCGCCTGCCTGATCTACAACCTACCAAAGTCAGCCCATGTTACCCCACTTCTTAGGGACCTGCACTGGCTCCCCATCGCCGCACGAATCCGCTTCAAGGTCCTCAACCTGGCATATCGCACGGTGAAGGGAACGTCTCCCGTCTACCTCCGGTCAATGGTCTCTAACCACACACCCTCAAGACCCCTACGCTCTGTCTTCTGGCCGCCTCAGACCCACTCCTGTCCAAGCTCCGGGAGGGTCATCAAAGAGAAGCCTATTCTTGGTCCTTGCTCCACAATGGTGGAATGAACTTCCCACCAGTTAGGACAGCCGAAACCCGACCATCATTGCCGTCGACTAAAGACACACTTATTCAATCAATATTTGAAATTTCTAAATAAATTTCAAAAAAATTCAACTAACCTTCTTATTGTCCTCTGAAGCCATGCACTATTCCTAATATACTAACATACACTGGACACTGTAGCACTCAAGTTTGAACACTTTGATGAACATTGTTACTAGAGTTGTGCCCTTCCTGCTGACTTGTTGTACAACACTTGTAAGTCGCTTTGGATAAAAGCGTCAGCTAAATGACAAAATGCTAAATGTAAATGATTGGCTCAATGTTGTTGGGGTGAGAATTGGAGGACTGAACAGCCACGCTCCCTTCAACCACTCAGCTCACTCTCTATCGTGACATGTGGGGGCGGACATGGGGGTTAATGAGGAGGGGGAGGGGTTGAATTGGAATGGACAGAACAAGTGAGAGAGTGAGTGAGTGAGCGAGTGAGCTTAACATAGCCCTGCTGGTGGAAGGGGGTACTGCAGTATGTGTGTGTATGTGTGTTGGAAGGGGGTACTGCAGTGTGTGTGTCGCCTTACATAGCCCTGCTGGTGGAAGGGGGTACTGCAGTGTGTGGGAGAGTTGCTGGGGAGGCGTTTCCTCTCGGGGCTGTCAGGCTGGTGCCAGCTGGGAGGGTCCGTCACTGACTTGACTGAGAGGAAGGAGAGGAGAGGAACAGTGTGAGCTGGGGATTCACCGTGAGAGAGAGAGAGAGAGAGAGAGACAGAGATAGAGACAGAGACAGAGACAGAGACAGAGACAGAGACAGAGACAGAGACAGAGACAGAGAGAGAGAGAGAGAGAGAGAGAGAGAGAGAGAGAGAGAGAGAGAGAGAGAGAGAGAGAGAGAGAGAGAGAGCGTGAGAGAGCGCGCGAGAGAGAGAGAGAGAGACATCTGGTGGACTTGGCAGGTCCTCACCACCACATCCACACCGTGCCGAAGACCACGACCACGTCATCCATGCACACTGGATGCCAGGACAACGTCACGACTACTGGTGGTAACCATGCAAGTGGCACAAAACAAACCCAATAAAACACTGGTTGCAAAAGAAAATAAACATAAAACCAGGTCTCATGCAGGTTTCATATCCAGATGGTTTAATAAAGACAGGATCTTATGTCGATCTAATCCATGTGAATGTCATATCTGTGCTCCGCGGCATCCAAAACAAAACACTAGGAACAACAAACGTGCCTGTTGAGGACGAAACAAGACGCAGCACAAAGACAGAACATGTAAACAGAGCAGACGTTTGGAAAAAAATAAAACGACCTAATGCTGGTAGGTGCAATAGCAGCTGGGTGAACTATAGAAGCACGATTAGAAGAAGACGACAACTGTAGCTACATATCAGTTCTTTGCATTTGTATGAGGAAGTGTATTCCTCGACATGGGACCTAGGATCATAAGATGAGGATGGGTCACAGAAGTTGCTCAGCACTACAGTGGTAACGGGGGAAACCATTTTCGAACATTTCTGTGACCTTTCACTGACCTATCCTCTTCTTGCATGGGACCAGAATCACAACTGAGTCAATGAGCCTGAAATAAACATTTTAAATCTCAACATCTTAGTTTGTTTGTTTAACCTTTATTTACCCGGGGTAGGTTCGCTGAGCACAGATGCTCTTTTTCAGGAACACCCTGCTTCACATTCACACAGTTCCATTCACACCTGGGAGCTGCTGCCCAGTACAACCACAGTCCGACACCATTGGCCACTGAGCAACTCCACTGGAGCAGTTGGGGGTTAAGTGCCTTGCTCAAGGGCACTTCAGCGGTTGGTGTTCCTGCCGGTCCCGGGGATCGAACCGGCGACCTTCCGGTCACAAACCCCGCTTCTCTAACCTTTTAGGCCACCGCTGCCCCTAGTGTTAGTTAGTTAGTAATGGATATCAGCCAGATAAGTAAGGAAACTAGTTTGCTACAATCCAGTTAATTCCAGTGGTTCAAAAACACCCACAGACACCATGCCAATTGCTTTATCACATGCTAGCACGGTTTAAATCCAATATTAGCCGAAGCTAATCTCCCGTAGCAACCGATCACACACCGGTCCCATGACCTTGTTTACATTCGAAGGCCTCCTCCTTAGTATGATGCTAAGTTGACATCTCCTTCTAATGGTGTGTCTATATGGTGTGAATGGACGGGCTGTCGGGAGAATCATGCCTGTTCACATCAGCACACAGTAAGGCAGGACGGGCTGTCGGGAGAATCATGCCTGTTCATATCAGCACACAGTAACACATGCAGGTGGCAGAGCGCCTACCCGACACTGCTTTCAGTGCTTTGGCAGTGGCCTTAACAAAGGACGCTGCACTCTCGGTCACCTCTACGCCTGTAAGAAAGAATTGGAGTCAAGGAAAATCAACGGGCATCCTCAGAAGAAGAACTGTGGGTCAGAGTGTGTGGGTTGAGCCTTTTTCATCTGGCATTTTTACAACATCGAAGAATTAGGTATTCTTACGGTAAGACAGTCAGACAAAGGAAAGCCAATAGAACTTCATCACTAGTCCCAACAGGAGTTCTCACACCCCGACACACAGAATAATGGAAATCAGAGGAATTCATTGGGTATTCTTAGAGCACTGCTGCACGCTCCTGTCCCTCCTTCAAACCACTGTCAGGGGATCAGGGTTAGGATCCCGAGCACAGCAGAGGATAGTAGTTGTTACTTGTATGAATGAATGAATGAAGTTTATTTTTCGGTCTTGTTTACAGACAAATCAAACACACCCGTGTGGACTTGCAATTTTTTTTTTTTTTTATGTTAAATCACAAATGTAGGCAAGCTTACACACAAAATCAACAACCGAAAAAAAGGAATAGGCTGAAGCACATGCTTATTTTTGCCTATCCTTTACAAATTCTTAAAAACGAAATATATATTTTAATATAAGAAAGAAAAACTTAAAATATGCTGCAAGATATAATTTTTAAGAAAAAAAACAAATGTTTGATGTTTTACTCAAAACTGTACTCCTGAATAATTGTATCCTTTAAGGCTTTTTTAAATCCCTCCTGAGAAGTACACAACTTCAACCCGTCACTAAGGCTATTCCATCATTTAACTCCCAAAATTGAAACACAGTTTACCTGACAACGCACTGAAGAAGGTGGCGTCCTCGTCGTCCTCGTGTGACGAAGACCCCCCGACGTCCACGGTGTGGTCCCACTCCAGGGGGATGGAGTCCACGCTGACGGGGGTCTCCCGGCCCGAGCGCTCCAGGGGAGGAGCCAGGAGGTGGGCCTGCCGTCCCGCCGAGACGCCCCCGGCCACCGGACACTCGTCCTCGTCCTTGTCCTCGTCCCTCCAGGAGCTCCCGGTGATGTCCGGCGAGTCCTCCAGGTCCGTGTCCCGGTCCGAGAGGTCCCTGTCGTCCTCCAGAACCTTAGTGGGAAAGGCACGAGCAAGTTAATAATAATAATATAGGGATGCTCGATATTATCGGCCTACCGATATTATCGACCGATATCGGCATTAAAGTGTGATATTGGAAAATATCTGTATCTGTTTTAAAAAAAATAAAAAATAAAAAAATGTATTTCTTTTTCATTTCTATAGAAATGATGTCCGATATTATCGGCCTACCGATATTATCGGCCGATATCGGCATTCAAATGTTATATCGGTAATTAAGAGTTGGACAATATCGGTATATCGGTATCGGTAAAAAAGCCAATATCGAGCATCCCTAATAATAATACATGTACCCAAAGGGTTTTCTGTATCACATCAACATTGAATACAATGCTATAATTTCCCACATTACGACAAGGAATTCATAATGTGTATATTTCCATTATGAGCAAAGTGCTTCCGACAAAGGACCTTTGTCTGTTGATAAGATTGATTCAAATACTAATAATAGAGCCGTTAAAAAGGGTAAAGAATGAAAATAAACGGTGAAAAAGACGGTCGGTCAAGGGGGTACTTGAAGGCCCAAAACGATGACTAAAATGGGGCACACAAGCCGAAGAAGCAGCTACAGTCTACAGTGCAGAGAGAGAGGAGGCCCCACTGACCGGGCGCCTGTTGATGAGGCGGTGGTGGAAGCGGGCCACCCTGCCGAACACCTCCTGGCAGTAGGAGTGCAGCTCCTCCAGCTCGTCCTCGATCAGCACGGCGTCCAGAGGGGCGCTCTTCTGGATCAGGTTCTCCCCGAACACGATCAGGGCGTCGATCTTGTTGGTGTTCAGCGTGATCTCCTGCTGGAAACCCTGGAGTGGGGAAATAAGTCATAATAATATAATATTAATAATGTTATTTGTATAGTACATTTCATAGGAATTGCTGTTCAAAGTGCTTCACTGCAGTAAAAAAAAAAAATACACAAAAAGAGGTAATAAAATTAGCACAAAAAGAGAAATGCATAAAGTGCAGACATAAAATCCTGATGACTTGTCGTACAGAACTTGTAAGTCGCTTTGGATAAAAGCGTCAGCTAAATGACAAAATGTAAATGTAAATAAAATAAGTATAAAATTAGCATAAAATAGACAGCAGCTAAATAGACAAGGTCAAGGTACGGTATAGCGCATTAAATCACATTGTTTTTCATATTAGGATCCATCATCTTTTAAGGTAGATTTTCAAAAGAACCAGATAGTGCCAGTTAGCCTTCGGGAGAGGTGTTAGTTGGACAATGCCTAGGCTAACCGGCACTGTCCGCTTCCATTCATTGTGCGAAGCTAGGCTAACGTGCAGCCAGATAGCTTTCTACTGAACGCACAGAGAGGAAACTGGTATCTATCTTCTCGTCTCTCTCTGGAGAAGACGATAAGACGAGTCCCCAAATGTTGGCGTGTTCCTTTAAACCCCTCCGGTTTCCTCGACACGACCACGGACACTGCGACACTCACGTTGAGCTGCCTCATCTTGTCCTCGATGTCGCTCTCGGAGAAGTGCTCCACGTTGGTGAGCTGCAGGTCCATCTCCGTCAGCCACACCAGGATGCCCTCCCTCGTGCCCTCGAAGTCCTCCCTCTGAGACGTGAAGTGCTGTGGTGGGGACGAGGACAGGGGATGAGGACAGGGGACAAGGGCAGGGGACAGGGGACAAGGACAGGGGACAAGGACAGGGGATGAGGACAGGGGACGAGGACATGGGACAGGGGACAAGGACAGGGGACAAGGACAGGGGACAAGGACAGGGGACAAGGACAGGGGACAAGGACAGGGGATGAGGACAGGGGACGAGGACATGGGACAAGGACAGGGGATGAGGACAGGGGACAAGGACAGGGGACAGGGACATGGGCAGGGGACGAGGACAGGGGACGAGGACAGATGACATGGGACAGGGGACGAGAACAGGGGACGAGGACAGGGGACAGGGGATGGGGACAAGGACAGGGGACATGGGATGGGGACAAGGACAGGGGACAGAGGACAGGGGACAGGGGACATGGAACAGGGGACAGAGGACAGGGGACGAGGACATAGGCAGGGGACAGAGGGCAGGGGACAGAGGGCAGGGGACAGAGGACGGGACAGGGGACAGAGGACAGAGGACAGGGGACGAGGACATGGGACAGAGGACAGGGGACGAGGACATGGGACAGAGGACAGGGGACGAGGACAGAGGCAGGGGACATGGGACGAGGACAGGGGACAGAGGACATGGGACGAGGACAGGGGACATGTGACAGGGGACAAGGACAGGGAACGAGGACATGGGACAGAGGACAGGGGACGAGGACATGGGACAGAGGACAGGGGACGAGGACATGGGACAGAGGACAGGGGACAGAGGACGGGGACGAGGACAGAGGACAGGGGACGAGGACATGGGACAGAGGACAGGGGACGAGGACATGGGACAGAGGACAGGGGACAGAGGACGGGGACGAGGACAGAGGACAGGGGACGAGGACATGGGACAGAGGGCAGGGGACAGAGGACGGGGACGAGGACAGAGGACAGGGGACAGAGGACAGGGGACATGGTTGAGACCTCGAAAGGTTCTGCGGGTCGTGAGGACGGTTTCACTGCCGTCCATTGAGGAGATCCATGAGTTACTTACTGGACTCGATGCTGCTACAACGCTCAGCCACTTCACTGCACCCTTGTGCACCAATATAATGTGCAATTATCTTTAACTCGTCGAATGTGTACTTATTTTTATTTAAATTTGTATTTACTTAGTTGTACTTGTGTACTTCTTACTGCCATGCACTCTTCCTAATATACTAACATACACTCAACACTAAAGCACTCAAGTCTTAACACTTTGATGAACATTGTTACTCGACTGATAGAGTTGTACCTTCCTACTGACTTGTCGTACAAAACTTGTAAGTCGCTTTGGATAAAAGCGTCAGCTAAATGACTAAATGTAAATGTTATTGCACATACCACAGACAGTTTATTGTATATACACATACCAGCTTTTTTTATTCGGTTAATTGTTGCTTTTTTATTCCTTTGTGCTGTGGAGCAAACGGAGAGTAAAAATTCCATTCTACTTGTTGCATATGACAAATAAAACTATCTGAATCTGAATCTAAAGTAGTCTGTGGTCCAGTCATGCTGGCTCTGATTGAAAGTACGTAATCTTAATACATTTCTGCCATGTTTTCTATCCAAATTTTTTTTTTCTTCAAAGTAACTAGAAACTGATTGGTTCAGATAAAGGTAGTGGAGTAAAAAGTACAATATTTCCTTTGAAAAGAAGTGGCATAAACGTGGGAATCTTTTCAGGGTGTAATAAAATAAAGGTACCTGTAAAACCAACACCAATATTTGGAGCATGTTTTACCGAATCTACTGAAATACCAGTATATCTTTCGAAAAACCTTATTTGGGTGCAGAATATGCATACAGAATACGTTATGCCTGTTAAGCTTATAGGAGCCACAGGAGTCAACCCTTTACGAAAAAGTGGTAACGCGTTGATACGTAACTTTTATCATGTTATCACCACAGTCAATTATTTATACATATTTTGAATAGTCTCTAGACTCTAGCCACCCAAACAACTGCCTCTCTTTGCACTGCTGCGGTCAGGCAAGCGCTACCGGAGTCTCATGGCAAGCACAGAGAGACTCAGAAGGAGCTTCTATCCCCAGGCCATCAGGGTGCTCAATGACTCACTGTAACAGTGTAACACTAACCCATCCATTCTACATTCATTGCACACACATCCACATGCACACACTCACTTTAAACATTCACCTTTAACATTCACTTGACACTTTTATATTTGATCTATTTATTACAAATGTGCACTACATCCATACCTCCTTTTTGCATTTTGCACTTTTAAAAAAGTTTGCGTTTTTGTACTTCATTGTTTGCATTTTACTTCATTGTACTTTAGTTTCTATATTGTATATTGTATATTTGTATAGTGTTGAGACTTTATTCCTCTTTTACTTTTTTACTGTATGAAGCACATTATCAGGAGGCTCATACAGAACCAAGCATTTCACTGTAATGGACATGTACTTTATACGTGACAAATAAAACAAAACTTGAACTTGAACAATAGCCGGGCCCCCGATGCCGTTACCGTCTTACTACCACAACAACGCGTCCTTGCGGGGGACGGACGGCGAGCAAACAGATCGCACCGCAGCAGCCATGTCTATCTGGCCAGCACCACCGGACGGCACAGTGGCAACAGCTGCCAGGAAACGTGACTGTGGTAGAAACGTGACTCTGGTAGAAACGTGACTGTGGCAGAAACGTGACTGTGGTAGAAACGTGACTGTGGCAGAAACGTGACTCTGGTAGAAACGTGACTGTGGTAGAAACGTGACTGTGGTAGAAACGTGACTGTGGTAGAAGCGTGACTGTGGTAGAAACGTGACTGTGGTAGAAACGTGACAGAAGCGTGACTGTGGTAGAAGCATGACTGTGGCAGAAACGTGACAGAAGCGTGACTGTGGTAGAAGCATGACTGTGGCAGAAACGTGACTGTGGTAGAAACGTGACTGTGGTAGAAGCATGACTGTGACAGAAGCGTGACTGAAACGTGACTGTGGCAGAAACATGACTGTGGTAGAAACGTGACTGTGGTAGAAACGTGACTGTGGTAGAAACGTGACTGTGGTAGAAACGTGACTGTGGTAGAAACATGACTGTGGTAGAAACGTGACTGTGGTAGAAACGTGACTGTGGTAGAAACGTGACTGTGGTAGAAACGTGACTGTGGTAGAAACGTGACTGTGGTAGAAACGTGACTGTGGTAGAAGCGTGACTGTGGTAGAAACGTGACTGTGGTAGAAACGTGACTGTGGCAGAAACGTGACTGTGGTAGAAACGTGACTGTGGCAGAAACGTGACTGTGGCAGAAACGTGACTGTGGTAGAAACGTGACTGTGGTAGAAACGTGACTGTGGCAGAAACGTGACTGTGGCAGAAACGTGACTGTGGCAGAAACGTGACTGTGGCAGAAACGTGACTGTGGTAGAAACGTGACTGTGGTAGAAACGTGACTGTGGTAGAAACGTGACTGTGGTAGAAACGTGACTGTGGTAGAAACGTGACTGTGGCAGAAACGTGACTGTGGTAGAAACGTGACTGTGGTAGAAGCGTGACTGTGGTAGAAACGTGACTGTGGTAGAAGCGTGACTGTGGTAGAAACGTGACTGTGGTAGAAACGTGACTGAGGTAGAAGCGTGACTGTGGTAGAAACGTGACTGTGGTAGAAACGTGACTGTGGTAGAAGCGTGACTGTGGTAGAAACGTGACTGTGGTAGAAACGTGACTGTGGCCGGGCGGCCGTGCTTGGTCAGCGTCTGAGGGGTGACCTTAATACAGACGGCTTAGGATCACAGCACTGGGGCCAGATCATGACCCGGCTCTGCTGCACGTATAGATCCGATAGATACAAGTTTCACCATCTGATCTTGTTTGATTTTTATATTATTTCTATTAGTAAATCACATTTGAAAAATGTTCTCAATAATTCTATGTGCATTTTATTTCCCATTCATAGACATGCAGTATATATATATATATATATATATATATATATATATATATATATATATATATATATATATATATATATATATATATATATATATATATATATATATATATATGTATATATTCCTTTTAATGATTCATCTCTTGATATATGTCATCTAAGTTCGTCTCATCTAATACACCGCCATGGGTGTAATGATATTCTGATTCTGCCGCCTCCATCAGTAAAAGTCACGGAACCACTGGTAACCGCAGGCCCAGCTGTCAGACTGATCCGCCGCTCAATCGATCCATCGATCAATCAATCTGTGAATTGGCTGAGAGGGTTTAGTGTTTACACTGAAACGAGGAAGAGGAGGGGAGTCTGTCAAAAACCTGGCAGCTCGTGCAGAATGTCCAGGGTTTCATCTTGGGAGGGGAAATTACTTTTTGTTCACAGTTGTTCCATCTGACGTTATCATAAATCAAGTACTCTTTCTTTTGGCCAGCAGGAACAAAATGTCCCCCTGGGAGATTGTAAAGTAGATTGCTTGTGTAAACACCACAGTGGAACAGGCTCCAGGTACCTCTCTAGCTTCCAACAGTGCTCCAGAGACCCAGTTCTCCACTGACTGTTTCAAAATGTTTTACTTTTAGCTTTAAAAAAAAGAACGATCTTATTCTGCACTTTTATAAAAGCTCTGTGGGTGTATTATTAAAAATGTATTATTACTCTACATACATTTTTTATCTATAGCTCCTTTAATTAAGCAATAACATGAGAGGAAGTGCTATATTGTGGCCACTGGCAGTGATATACTGCGGATGTAGGTACGAGGCCATAGACAGAGTTCCGTAATAATAATAATAATAATAATAATTCGTTACATTGATATAGCTCTTTTCTCAGACTCAAAGCTCTTTACAACATAGGGTGGAAATTGCCTCCTTCACCACCATGCAGGCTCAATGGCTGCCATACACTGGCACCAGGCACACATCACACTACACAATGGCTGAACGGCTCAGGAGACAGGGATTGATATCAGCCAATTAAGGGGAAGGGATGATTAGGTGAGACCTGATTGGGAATTGGCCAGGAATGTCGGGGAACCCCCTACTCTTTACGATAGGCGTCCTGGGTTCTTTTAATGACCAAAATCAGTCAGGACCTCGGTTTAGCGTCTCAAGGACGGCACTCGCAGCTGTACGGTGTCCCCATCACCGTAACAGGGCCATTGTTACTGACAAGTCCAGAGGGCCGAGTGCCCCCTGCTGGACAACAACACCACTTTCCGACAGCAGCCTTGACCGGGGCTTGAACCGGTGATCTTTCGATCATGAGTCCAGAGCTCTACTCATGTAGCCACACTGCTGGAGAGTTTTGTAGATCAATCAATCAATCAAACTCCTGACCCTTGACCCCGCCTCACCTTGAGCCTGCGCAGCACAGCAGCGACCCTCTTCTGCAGGTTGTCCCAGCGCTGGTTACCTTCGCAGACCATGACTTTGAGTTTGCTGGCGGCGTCTGTGCGGTTCTCCCGGGCCAGCCGGCGGTACTGCTTGTTCACCAGCTCCAGCTGGGTCAGCCGCTCATGGACCTGCCTCTGGAAAGCCTGGGATAGAGGGGGGGGGGGGGGGGTGGAGAAGCGCTACGTTAGCCTTGTGGGAACAACAGAAGAAGAAGACTGCCATCACATCCGACCCCCGGATTTTACATCTCACTGACATCATCGATCGGAGGGTTCCCTTTTTGATTTCTAAAGATAATAATAATAATTCAAACGATATATCTCTACTACCAACATCCATACAACAGAAAATAATTATTCTGTCAGGCGTTACAGCAGCCAAAAAGCTTATCGCTATGAGATGGAAAAAACCTGAGAAACTCACAGTAACTAACTGGTCCCTGACATTACTGGATGTTATTTATTTGGAGATCTCGACTGCTCGTGTGGTTGGGGTGGGACAGGCAGGTATTGATTTATAGACTGCGGCGGCCGAGGTGGTCAAAGGCACAATATAGCGGCGGAGTGGGGGTGGAGTGTGGGGGGGTGGGGGGTGGGGGGGGTGGGGGGTGGGTGAGGAAATGTCCAATGTCTAATGTCTATTGTCTTTTGTGTTGTTTGTGATGTTTTTATTTTTACTTGGTATTTAGTATTTTGTATTTATTAGTTCAGTTTTGATCTGTAAGTATTTATTATTATTATAATAATTATTATTATTATTACAGAGAAACAAAGCAGACGGTGGTATGGCATTTCCAGATTTCCACCACTATTTTAAGGCATACACTTTAAGACCACTGACAACATGGTTTGATCCCCAAGCATCAGTATCCTGGAGAAATTTAGAAGAAAATATAGTAGCTCCACATAGGCTGAAGGACATAGTATACACCAAATTATCAATTAAGCAATGCGAACGGAAATTTGGCCCCATAATCACTCATGCAATCCGGATATGGCGTGAAACACAAAAAAAATACTCTATCCCACATACATGGCATAATCATACTCCCTTATTCAATAACAATGCACTCTTGATTGGAAAACAACCTATAAGATTCCCTAGATGGGAAAAGCAAGGCATACACACATTAGGAGACGTTTTCAACAAACAGGGTTTTTGTAGTTTTGATGAGATATGCAAAAAATTTAATCTCACCAAGTCCTCATATTATTTTTACGCACAGTTATTGGCATGTTTGAAGGCTCACGGTGTTCCATTAAGGATACCAATTGTACACCACAGATACCACAAATTCTTCTATGAAAAAGAGACATCGAGAGGTTTTGTTTCAGATTTTTATCATCAATTACTAACGGCCTCGTATGAAACCCTACATCTAGACTCAGTCTGGAGGAGGGATATACCAGACCTGGAGATAGACTTTGACTGGCAAGAAGCCTGGGCAAATGTACGCCTTGCATCAAGGAACCCGGACCATCAACAAATCAATCTTAACTATATTCACAGGACATACTTAACTCCTATAAGACTGAACAAAATGGGTCTTAAACAAGACTCCAAATGCTCCTTATGTACAAATGGGGATGAAGGGACATTTATGCACATGTACTGGGACTGCCCACCAGTTAAGATATTTTGGAAAGAAGTGACCCAGCAATTGTCAAATCTCTTAACTCTGGATATACCTGTACACCCCTCTGTATTACTGCTGAATGATGTCTTTGAGCATGCAGTACCTCCACAGCTAAAGAGATTGGTTTTATCCGGTATTACAGTGGCTAAAAAGCTGATAGCATCACGATGGTTTCAACCGGAAAAAATGTGCCGTAAGGTCTGGATTCTTACATATCTCGATGTGATTTATCAAGAAATATCAACAGCTAGAATTTTGGGTCTCAATGAATCCAAAATGGCAATGTGGTTAGAAGTGGTGGAGAGAATAAAAGCCAGCATATAATGGTAGTGTCTGGTTAGGAACAAATTATAATGGTTGGATTATCCAATGGGGGGTCCTGGAGAGGGGGGTACGAGCTGGAGCATATGTGTATTTGTATATCCTATTGTGTGTTGTCATGTTTGTTTATGTGTTTGTTTAAAAAATAATAAAAAAAAAAAATACAAAAAAAAAAAATGTATTATTTATTATTGTCTTGTCATTATTATTATTATTATTGTTACTATTATTGTTGTTGATGTTGTGTTGTTGATGAAAAGTGAAAAAATAAATAATTTTATCAAATTTTTTATAATAATAATTCATTTATTTTGTATAGCGCTTTTCAAAGACCCAAAGTCGCTGACAATAGGCAAAAACATAAAACCACAGGGGAACAATATGAGGACACAAGAACATAAAAAAATACATAAAACCAAGAGTAACAAACTACAAATACAGAAGCCAGTAGGGGAGACAATCAGGGAAGTAAGGGAAACCGAGCTGAGGGAGGGGGGGAGGAGAGAAAGTTAGGGAAGGGGAAAGGGAGGTGGTAGGTTGGAGGAGGGTGGTTATGGGTAGGGACTAGGGAATATTGAATGCTTGGGAGAACAGGTGGGTTTTGAGTCGGGATTTAAAGGTGGAGAGTGAGGGAGGCTCTCTGATGGTCTGAGGGAGGGTGTTCCAGAGTCGGGGTGCAGCTCGTGAGAAAGCCCGATCACCAAAACGTTTTAATTTGTATGACGGGACGGTGAGGGAAGCAGTGGAAGAGGATTTCTAGCTTCAGGGGAGGGTGGTGCGTGCGTGTGCACAGATACTGACTGAACTGCCCTGGGACACAGGAAGAACATAATGTGAATTCTTAAAATGGGTGGAATTCCCCTTTAACTATAAATGTGCACAACAATTCAGATTACCATCTTTAGATAATTAGGGTTGAAAATGTTGTGCATCTGAGGACTCCAAAACGGACACATGCGTTCGTTCATCTGGAGGAGGATTCATAATCTCAAATAAACGAGAATTATAAAAAGGTGAAGACGATGTTGATGAATGGATATTATTCCAAAATCGTGGATCACAGAAAATGACTGCAGATGCTCATTAAATGCCATTAATACTCCGTATGTAGGTCACTGGCACTACATGTAAGCAATACCATCAACACTGAGGTTTGTGTTGTGCTTTGGAGAGATATAACCGCATAACCGTATAACCAAGTGGAGGCTAGATAAACCGGCGCTAATCTCTCGTTAGTAATCCAGGTTGACACATGAAGGCCAGTGGTTCTCTTTGTCTGATAACCAGCGCAGGCCACCTGACACTGAACGCAGAGCAGCTCTCGTACGTAGAAATCAACACTCCGGTGTCTGTGTTTTTCGGATTGAACAGAAATCACTGTGATTTCTTTGGTTTCGTTTTTTTGTTTGTGACTAGTCGGAGAGGCTTAAAGTGAACTGTTCCTTTAACACTTTCACTACCACACTACCAAATGGTTAACCCGTTCACTGCGACAATACAGAAGGTTAACCCGTTCACTGCCACACAACAAAGGGTTAACCCTTTCACAACCACACTACGGGAGGTTAACCCGTTCACTACCACACTACAGACGGTTAACCGTCTGTAGTGTGGTAGGGAAAAGGTTATAACCTTCTGTAATGTGGTAGTGAAAGGGTTAAACTGTGTACATTTTGCTCCCGAGATGCAGAACACGTGTTACGTGTCCGATGATCCCGCGTCCCGCGTTTCCTGATGAATTGAAAATGGGGGACCCTGATGTAAACAAGACGAAAGTCTTTCTCTGGTCTGCATCCCCTTAACAATTGTGTGTATTGAGCCGTACTGTATTGTACCCATTCTGCAATCTGTTAATAAAGTTTTCAATCAATCAATCAATCAATCCACGCGGCACAGTGATTAAGGGTGAAAATGGGCGAGGTAGCCCTTTAATGGACAGATGTTTTCTCCCGCTGACCTCGAACTTCTTGAGCTCCTCCTTGGCGCTGGTGTACAGGACGTCGGAGGAGACCGGGTTGGCGGCGATGAGCTCGGCGCTCCTCAGCCACTCCTCGAAGCGAGAGTAGTCGTCCAGGAACTTACACCACAGACGCCAGGTCTCCTCGATCCTGCAGGGAGAACAGGACGTCACGTTTATTTATTTACCCTTCGCCTCACCTGACAGGTGACTTAAGAGTGACCTCGGCAGCCTGTGTGCATGTGTGTGTGTGTGTGTGTGTGTAATGTGTGTGTGTCTAGACTCTATAGTGTGTGTGTCTAGACTCTATAGTGTGTGTAGTGTGTGTGTGTGTGTGTATGTGTATGTGTATGTGTATGTAATGTATGTAACACGTGCACATGGTGCCTCTCTTCCACCTCATCCTCCTCTCCATGGACACGTGTGTGTAATGTGTGTGAGGTGTAATGTGTAATGTGTGTAATGTGTGTGAGGTGTAATGTGTAATGTGTGTAATGTGTGTGAGGTGTAATGTGTAATGTGTGTAATGTGTGTCGCTTCCTCCTCTCGCTCTCCGCTATCTGTGCTCTGTGCTTCGTGCCGTTTGTCGGACTATACTCAAATCAACTCGATATGGATCTAATCAGTGGATCGCATATTTTCGTCAAGAAAGCAGAATGAGGCTGACCCTCTCTGCCTCTTGGGACATCGGGCTACCAACTCGAAGACGTGGAAGACATTTGGATTATCGAAGCTTTTGGATTGCAATAAGAAGATTTTGGATCTGTTTACCGCGCACAGGACCTACCAAAATGAACTGACTAAGACACTTGGACTAACGCATTCAGTCATTTTGGAAGGAGTTGTTTTTTTTATCCACTTTTTCTATTTTTCTCCCATCCCAATTCCCCTGTGCCAATTCTCCCCTCCCTTGTCTTGAACGTTGCTCGCATATGCCCCCCACTGGCCGGTTGTAGGGAGGATAGAAGCCTTGCATCACGTGTCCCCTCCGATACACGAGGAGGCAGCCCGTCACATCTTTTCACCTTCCAGTGCGGACTCTCATTGGCGAGGTGTAACGTGTGGGAGGCTCACACTACCCCCACCATTTCCTGTCTCTGATGTGCAGGCGTCCCCCAACCGACCTGTAGGAGTCGCTGTCCACAACGTCCAGATTACCACCCATCGACTTCCACCCACTAACTCTGCCAATTGAGTCAGTATGACGGCCGGCCCAAGCCGGAGGCAACGCCGACAGCCGGAGTGGAACCCGGTGTCTCTTGCGTTGGTGACGAGTGCAATGTCTGCTGCGCCATCCAGCCGCCCTTTGGACGGAGTTGTTAAAACTCACTCCACTCAAAATCAATAGAGTTAAAATTCACTCTACTCAAAATCTAATTTAAATCAACATGGCTGGAAGAAATGAATGCCAGCCAGCCGAAACAAATTACGGACGACCCACCAAGGTCGAACCAAAGAGCTGCTGATAAGACTTTGTAGTGAGCCTGTGCAACTGTGGACTAGGGACAAGGCTCTCCCAACCCCCCCCCCCCCTCCGCGCCGTGGAAATGGCAGCGGTGATACACATACGTTGTCTCAAGACTTAGTCCTGCATATATCATCAAATGCGCATGTCGGTGTGAAATTTATGTGTGCCATTATTACTATCAACTGTAATAATTGTGGAATATTACTATAATGAGCTGTATGTGTATGAACCAAGCATCTCACTGTAATGTACCTGTACTTTATTCGTGACAATAAACTACTACTACAACTACTACTACTAATGTGTGTGTGTGATGCGTGCACAGTGTCCCACCTCATCCTCCTCTCCATGGACACGTGTGTGTAATGTGTGTAATGTGTGTAATGTGTGTGTGATGCGTGCACGGTGTCCCACCTCATCCTCCTCTCCATGTGTGTGTGTAATGTGTGTGTAATGTGTGTGTAATGTGTGTGTGTAATGTGTGTGTGATGCGTGCCCGGTGCCCCACCTCATCCTCCTCTCCATGGACGTGGCACAGATGTTCCTCCAGCGGCGGTCCAGGCTGCGCGTGGTTTGCTGGATGGAGTCGTTCTCCGAGTCGCTGCCACAGGCGTCGGCGTCGTGGAGGAGCACGTCGCACAGCGTCAGGACCGAGGCCACGCCCTCCGTGTGCTGCTCGATGTCCCGCTGCAGGTCCTGGACAACACAACGACAAGGTCAACTTTATTTATAAAGCACATTTAAATCAACCGAAGTTGTACCAAAGTGCTGTACAATATAAAAACAGAAATACTAAAAGAAATACAAAATACAGTATACACACACAGTCATAAAAACTACAATAATAAAAAATAATTTAACAAAATAAACAATCACCACACGACCAGGGATGTTTGGCTTACCAAGCCTCAGAACGCCAATAAAAACAGGTGACAACAACAACAACAACAACAACAACAACAACAACAACAACACAACAGATCCTGACTTGTCTCAGTAACATAGCTTGAGTAAGATGGTCAATATCCGACCGTGTAGATTCAGTGATTCTCAACCTTTTTGTGTCAAAGACCCCCTTAACACATGAATTGCCAAACCCGCGATAAGTCGGGTTAACTCGACATGCGTTGGCTGCCAGACCCGAGATATCTCGGGTTTTCGTCGTTTATTCTTTTATTCGATATTTTTATTCATTATTCATCCAGGGACCTTGGTGTTACCATAGGGAATGGGTCTGAGATCGCCAAAGTGCAATACCGGCCGCATCCAGCTAGACGGCGGTATCGAGCACCCTTTGTAACCTTGTATCTTGGCCTGTGTAGCGGACAAATGTCTCCGGGCTCACTTTTCTTTGTCGGGCGAGCGGAGCGGTTATAACGATCGGATTGAGAAGCATCAAATGCTCCCGATGCATGACGTGTGGTGGATTATGTTGGCCGACACGATGGACACCAATACTTGGAATCGCGAACAGATAATTGGAATATTCTTTTTGGGGTACATCCTAGTGAGGGTAAGGACTATACGATATCAATCCTGCGTTGATCCGACCATGTCTTCACCTCAATCGCAACGTGTATGTGTAACGTTACTCCACAACATATGGCGTTGGTGACGATCAAAGGATCAAAAAACGACCCCCCCCCCCCTTTCATGCATTCATGATGAAACATAATACCTATGATGATATAGATTTGATTTGGGAATAGTAGCGTGTACAGGCAAGAAACGGCAACGTTTATAGTAGAATTGACGTATAAGGCTATTACTCAGCCTTTCGGGAATTACCCCAGACCACGCTATAATGATACTTATATTCACCATGGTATAACACGGGAACGTATGGATGAATTTTTTTTCTTTTTCATATATTGAACGATAGATAGGTGACGTCAAATGGGCCATAGTATTGTATCCATAGCTATAATATAGAATATAGTTATAGCTCTACAAACAAGGTGACGCACTCCTATCTTTTAAAGCGTGGCATTGCTATGACGGGCCCGTCTAATAGCTGGCAGTCAATGAGTTAAATATAATAAATAATATAATAAATAATAACACTACATGAGTCATTCCTGTGTACCTACTTCAGTACTAGAAACACTATCGCTTTATGTAAATGAGAGCTATTCTATTGCTGTTTATACTGCAATTTTTATGCTAGTTCTGATGATTTTGTTGTATTGTTATTGTCTGCATTGCTTTTACCCTTTTCTCGCATCGCTTTCATTCTGTCTATTTTACGCTGTGAAGCACTTTGGGCTGCAATTCTTGTATGCTGCTATACAAATTAATTATCATTATTACTCTTTGTTTAATCTTTGGGGCTAGCATGCCTGCCGATGAAAACTGCAGTAGTCCTTTCTTTCTGTAGGACCTCTGTTGCCAAATTCTCATTTGTTTATCAAGGTGCAGTGATGTGGAATGATATACAAAATCTAACAGAAACATGTTCCACTTTAAATATATTTAAAAGTAAGCTTAAAAAAGAACTACAGATCCTGTAGTCTGTAGTATCCATGTGTAAACAAAAAGTAGTCACGTCCAAACTAACTAAACACCAGATCAGCCAGTAGGACGTAGGTACACATCACCCTGAGATCTGCCCGGTGCGACTGCAATCTGACCACAATCACAATCACTTCACCGGAGCAGTCAGGAAGTAAGAGAGTAGCCATTCGTTCGCTCCTCCATCCTTGACAGCGCTTTTGTTCGGCGCTCGTTTGTTCGACGTTACAGTAGGACTATTGGTGGGTTGCCATGGCGACGGCTGGAAGCCCGGTGAGCCCCGGTAATGTTAAGAGCAGGCCTTTCTCAGAAGCCAGCGGGAAGACAGACGTCACCATCATCCATCTCGCTCTCCTAGGCCCATCCTCCTCTCTCTCTCTCTTTCTCAATCTGTCCCTCGTTCTCTCTCTCCTTTAATTAAACCACTTTCTTCTCTCTCTCTAAATATGGATGTAAAAGGGCTGAAATGGACACAAACGTAAAGAGAAAAAAATAATAAAAAATCTGCAGCAACTCCGAGCCCCTTTAGAGCCTGGTTCTCGATGCAGCCTTTTGTCGGCGGCTTCTAGCTCTAGGAACTCTGGTCCTCTAGTATCCTGCTGCCTTTCTACTTAGCTAGCGGCCACACCGCATGCTCTGAACTGCCACCACTCTGAAGCCAGATCCTCTGTATCCTGCTGCCTTTCTACCTAGCTGGCGGCCACACCGCATGCCCTGAACTACCACCCCTCTGAAGCCAGATCCTCTGTATCCTGCTGCCTTTCTACTTAGCTAGCGGCCACACCGCGTGCCCTGAACTACCACCCCTCTGAAGCCAGTAAACATTAAGCTCAGGCAGGGCAATTATTCTGACAGAAAGCAGAGACGAGTCAAAAGGTAAAGAGGGGAGATATATAAGTTAGAAATAAGTTAAGACGTGAAAAAGAAGCTTCTGCTCATAGAGCTTTATTCACAGGAGAGGCCACTTTGTAAAATGTACAGGAAGTCCCTGAAACAAAGTTTTCTCAAATGTGGGTCCATAATAAATCAGGTTTGTTTTTTGGGTCAAGTGTCCCTTTAAATGTCTTTATGTCTAGCAAATACCAAGGCCTATCTCTCCCAGAGTGACCTGGAGAGAGTGATCCACGCCTTTATTATTTACAACTCGGCTGGATTACTGCAATGCTCTTTAAACTGGCATTAATCAGGCATCACTCCGCCGCCTACAGCTCGTCCAACTCCTCACAAGCACTAAAAAAGCGTGAGCACATCACCCCAGTCCTGGCCTCACTCCACTGGCTCCCCGCCCATTACCGCATTGATTTTAAACTACTTTTAACCGTTTTTAAATCCCTAAATGGCCTGGCCCAGCTCCCGCCTCTCCACACCCGATCCAGAGCCCTAAGGTCAGCCGACCAACTGCTGCTACATGTGCCCAGGTCTAGGCTCAAAACCAGAGGGGACAGAGCCTTTTCCATAGCCGCCCCTAAACTGTGGAATAGCCTCCCCTTCCACACCAGGTCAGCCCAGACCCTCGATGTCTTTAAAGGGGAACTATCTTATAAATGGCCTTTTTGAGTGTTTAGCATTGTTTCCTAGCTATGTGAACTTATATTAATATGATCTATGTCTCTAATTCTCATATTGGCGCATTCTTCCAATTCTCCTCTCACAATATTCACCCTCACTGAACTGAGTCATCTGAAGATGTGCTGATTTGTGATGTCAGAGAGACACCGCTGCATGTTAATGTTCAGGCGAGGCAGTGGTTTACCATTGTGGTTGGTGCCCAGGCTCAAAACGGCTTAAGATCTTGAGGTAGAAAAATGCTGTTTTTGAGGACTTGATTAGAAATACAAAAAATTAAAAAAAAAAAAAAATTACAGAGGTGTTCCATAGACTTACAGGAATTGTGTAAAAGTGCCCAAATAGTGAAAGAAATAGTAAAATAGTTCCCCTTTAAGTCCCGGCTAACGACTCACCTATTCTCCCTGGCCTTTGACCAGAGCTGAGCCTGCCTCCTAGGTTGTTACTTTTAGTCCTTATTCTTTGTAATCTGCTGCACTTTTCTTTTTTTTCTTTTTTTTTAATTTCTATCTGAACCCCTGCACTTATTTGTATTTGTATTTGAGAGAGAGAGACATGAACCCATCAGACTTCTGTCCTTTTTTACTTGCTTTTTTAATACCAGACGAGCAGCAAATGGGATGCTTTGATGCAGTCAGAGCTCGGTAAAGCTGCATTCTCCCACTATGCTCCCTTTTGATGGAATACGCTGCAAGTGAAACTTTGTCTAGAGAGGCACTTCCTACTGTGAATGCTTTTTAAGGTATGCTACGATTAGCCCTTCATGAAATATGTACCTGTGTTTTACCTGATGCTATTGCTGATCTGATTATGCTCCTTCCCACCGCACAAATGACCCTCTGTGTTTGTATTTGATTTGTATGTTTTTTGTTTAATGCCCTTGTTTTTATGTTGAAACTTGTCGTGTGCCGTGTTGGTCAGGACTCCCTGGAAGAAGAGATCTTGTATCTCAATGGGACATTCCTGGATAAATAAAAGAATAAATAAAAAATAAATCTCTGCGGCTCGGCCGTTCTCACCTGCTGCTCCGCCAGCTTCCTCTGGATCTCCTCTCCCTGACAGGTGCTGTAGACCACCGGCTTGGCCAGCTCGGCCTCCACACGCGACAGCCACGTCCGCAGGTTACTCATGTTCTTATCCAGCTGCTGCACCGTCACCAGGGTCTCCTTCAGCTTCCTCACCCTGGGGGGGGGGGACACACGGGGGGGGCACACGCTCAGTTAAACATTTTACACATTCACTCACACATTCACACACCGACGGCGGAGGCAACCATGCAAGGTGCCAACATGCTCATCGGGAGCAGTTAGGGGTTAAGTGTCTTGCTCAAGGACACTTCGACACGCTGCCCCCGGGGAGGAGCGGGGAATCGAACCGGGAACCTCCGGATTGCCAGACGACTGCTCTACCTCCCGAGCCACTGGTCCGTGGACTTCCAGAGGCACCAGCAGCTTTAACCCCTTAATAAGCCAGAGGGTTTCCGGTACGAAGTTAATATCACATCATAAATAGAGCAATACAGTCCGTATTAATTAATGTTGCGTTTCTTTTTCAAATGTAGCCACGAGTAAAGACCCTAACCCTATCAAAACAGCTGTCAAATTGTATATTTCCCAGCCTCTGATTGGTACAAAAAAGTACAGATGTTTTTGGGGGCGTGGCGTTCCTGGGGTCGCATCAG
>NW_028170488.1:75000-84433 GCF_963971535.1 Notolepis coatsorum
TCCGGGTTTGCATTCTCCATCTCCGTAATCCATGCAGCCAGTTGCTGGGACGCCGACTTGGCCTCAGTTTGCGGGGGAATATATACCGCCACTATAATAACTGAGGCGAATCAATGGGTAGCTAGTGCAAGTGCAACACAGTAGTGTGTGCGTGTGAGTGTGTGTGAGTGTGTGTATCTGTGCGCGTGTGTGTGTGCATATAGCATAACCATTATATTGGTTAGCATAACAGGTGTTATTAATTATTATGTTTCAGGCTCCCATGCATCATTCTAGTTTACACAACGCTGCTGATGCAACACCGTGGCAACGAGCCTCCGCGCGCCAGAGAGTGGACACGACGTCCGCCGGTTCCCACCTGCAATAACAACAACAACAACAGACGCGTGCGTGTGTGCAGGTGTGCACCACCGAGGCACTGTTAGGTTGTGTGTAGCTATCTGAGGACATGTGTCATCAGTAGGGAGGGAGGGAGGGAGGGGGGGGCGAGCAGTAACATCCCCCACGCACTCGTCCGTTGCCATCATGAACAGACAGACATGAAGGCTCTCGACACACATCTGCCGTGCAAAGCTGCCACCATGCTTTCACAGACACACAAACACACACACACATGCACACGCACACACAGCCGACGAGTGATGGAGACCCCGCATGCATCAGCCCGCGTGCAGCGACAAAAGCACAGCCCATCCCCCCTCGTTCTTGCCCTCCATCTCTCCTCTCTCCCTTGCACTCACATGCGTGCACATACACAGACACACACACACACACACACACACAGAGACACAACACGACACCACATTATTATGCTCCCCGTCCACCCGCCAGCCCAGTGAGCCCCGTGCCGGACGTGCAGAGGGGCACAAGGAGGGCTGGGGATCAGGGTTGAGAGGTACTTACAAGGCTGGTGAGGAGGAGGCGGCTACTCCACGGCGACGGTTCAGCCGCTAGCGAGCCGAGCGCTCTTACCCCGCTCTCTGCGGTCCGCCTGCTGCCTCCTCCTCCTCCTCTTGCTCCCCCCTCTCCCCCTCCCTCCCCCTCCCTCCCTCCTCAGCCTCTCCCTCAGCCTGAAACAACAGCTCAGCCTCGCTGGACCGTGGCACCGCTTAGTAGTCGCCGCACACGACGGTTCACACCGGGATACAGAGCCGCGCTGACTCCGGGCACACGCAGATAACAACCCCCCCCCCCCCCACCCCCCCTCCCCCCCTCTCCATCCGGGCCCCCAGAACTAACAACAAGCAGACAATCAAACACGCTGTGGTTCACAAAGACAAGCCTCTTAAGAAGAAGAAGGGTGTGGATCATCCGCGATAAAGAGTCGACGAGGAGCGTCTGTATAGGAATGTTAGTGGGAGATGGTGGTGCCAGTGAGAGACGACGATGATCAAATAAATACATTTCTACTACATTAGATTAACGTGCCAGACTCTCTTGACTTAATATGTTGATAACTTGATAAGTGGCATGTAATACAATGCTGTGTGTCGTTTGTTGGAATCTGTGAAGCAGTAGGCTACGTCTGCATAAAGTACACCTATTAATAGGTGAAATACTTTCAGACTATAATTGTTAATATTACTTAACGAGCCAATAAGTAAAGAACTAAATCAGGGACACAGAGCAAACACTGAAGAACACCACGTTACACAGATAAGAATGTAGACGGGCGATCGTGCGTACTACAGTGTTCTTTAATGCCCTATTAAACCACCATGCTATCAGTGCCACTCATGGGATCAATAGCAATCTCATCATCAATCAATTTCACATTGATTTCGTTGCACTCGCAAGTGCCTGTTTAAGCCAGAGGAAATCCCGCCCCCTCCTCTAGATTGCCTCGTGAAGTTGCCCCGTGCGGAGTGGAGTAAATCTATATTACCCCCAAGGGGGCAATTTGCTCATCAGACAGCGGATAAAAAACAAAGAAGATATACAGTACTATCCTCTAAAAGAGCGCAAGGGGAGTTCACACAAGGTCTGAAGCCCGTAGAGACCACTGCACTTCCGCGTTACATTGAGCTCATGGAGGAGAGAGTGGGGGGAGAAAATGAATGAATGTGGATGAGAGCCTTGACATTAAGTGGTTGTAGCTACGGCTGTGGGGGTGCTGGAGACATGATCCAATAGACTTGTATACGCCCGAGTCTCCTGAACACGGAGAGACCGACCCCAAGTCGATCGGCACTTTCTCGACCGAGCTATAGTCACTTTTCCGCACCTACTCCCGAACTCCGCATGCGCAGATTGATAAGCCTATGATCTCTGGACAATCCAGAGAGACTCCGTGGGCAATCTCTTATAGCTTCTACGCGAGACAAAAGAGGAGAATCTTAAGAGCTGGACACGTTACAAGGTGCGCTCCTTGGCCAGTGTTGTCAACACTAGTAAAGCTGCTGACGCAGGCCCGGTGTTCACCTACATGGTATGCTTTTTCCTGTTCATACAAAACAAGCCCAGGGCAGGTCTGAGAGAGGGCCGGTCTGAGAGAGGGCAGGTCTGAGAGAGGGCAGGTCTGAGAGAGGACAGGTCTGAGAGAGGGCAGGTCTGAGAGAGGACAGGTCTGAGAGAGGGCAGGTCTGAGAGAGGCAGGTCTGAGAGAGGACAAGTCTGAGAGAGGGCAGGTCTGAGAGAGGGCAGGTCTGAGAGAGGGCAGGTCTGAGAGAGGGCAGGTCTGAGAGAGGGCAGGTCTGAGAGAGGGCAGGTCTGAGAGAGGGCAGGTCTGAGAGAGGGCAGGTCTGAGAGAGGGCAGGTCTGAGAGAGGGCAGGTCTGAGAGAGGGCAGGTCTGATAGCGAACTGCTCGCTTGGAGGGAGCGCACGCTGAAAGCACACTGCACACACACCTCCGACATACAAACTCACAACACTGGGCCTTTTTCACGAGTTCAACCCTTACAATGACAACAGACACAAAGGATAGGTTTAACGAATTCCATCGAAATGGATTGTTTATTAGCAACGTTGCAACAGCCTGATGCAGGCGGCATGGGGGGGATGTACCGTATATATATATTTATCCACATCTGCCTGAATATACCTGCATATAATCCTTTTTACATACCTGTAGATAATATATTCTGGGGAGCCACAAATTGGAATTTGCTACCTTCACAGCTAAAATGCATCAGTAGCCGACACAATTTTAAGAAAAAAGTCAAATCACGGCTCCTCGACAATGTCAAACACTAGATTTTTAAATGCATGACAATGTTGTCTGATACATTGTTGTCTGTGGCTACGTTTGTACTGCATTTAAAATGTTCATGTCTATGTAGTTTGTCAAATTGTTATTTATGGTCATGTTTTGTATTGCTTGTCTGTCTGAGACCAAGGACCACAATGGAAACAAGTCTTGACTTTTTTGTGTAGCATCCTTGACGTTTTTCTGGAATCGTGTATTTAAAAAAAATATCTAATAAAATCAAATGAAATCTAATCAAATATCTACTGTATATCTGTACATATCCCTTACCTTCTCTTACTAGTTACGCTGCTGGCCAGTATGACTTACTACTACCATAGTGTTTTTATACCTGTATCACTGTACATAATAATACTGTACATACATCTGATTAGCACTACACCCAGTAGTACAAATTTTTTTTTATCCACTTTTTCTCCCATTTTCTATATTTTCTCCCATCCCAATTTCGTATCATCCAATTCAACCCTCCCCTGTCACGAACGCTGTTTCTTGCCTCCCACAAGCCGGCTGCAATGTGGACTAAGTCATACATAGCACAAGTCCCCTCCGGTACTTGAGGTAACAGCAGTCGCATCTTTTCACCTGCGCAGCTCGATCTCTCAGTGGCGAGGAGTAACGCGTGGGAGGCTCACGCTGCCCCCGACACTTCCTGATTCTACTGCGTAGGCGCACCAACTGACCTGTAGGAGTCGCTGTCCACAACGCCCGATCCCCACCCATCAGTTTCCCACCCCCTAATACGGCCAATGTGTATTAGTATGAACAACCAGCTAAACTGAAAGCAAATGTGGAGCGCTGAGCTCGAACAGGCAAGCCCATCGTCTCCAGATTTCGTGGCGAGGGCCTTGCCCACTACGCCACGTAGCTGCCCGACCCAGTAGTACTAATTTATATATTTTATATACAGTGTAATCATCTGTACATTGTATATTGCAATTTGCTGTTACACTTCACTGCTACATTTGCACTCTGGTTGGATGCCAAACTTATTTTCGTTGTACTGTACTTGTGCTGTATGATGACAATACATTTGAATCTAATCTTTTGTTCGCCTCCTGTCAAAAACACGTCTTTTTGCTTGAAAGGTTCTGTTTCTTGCCTAAGTCTACTGCCACCAGAATACTTTATGAGGCCAGCCGTGCCACCTGGCACCAGTAACCACAGAGGGGGGAGAGATGGAAACACACACACACACACACACACACACACACACACACACACACACACACACACACACACACACACACACACACACACACACACACACACACACACACACACACACACACACACACACACACACACACACACACACACACACACACACACACACACACACACACACACACAGGATGGTAAACAGGTAAAGTAATGTTTTCTCTAAAAGAAGAGGATGCATGTTATAATTTGTTATAATTATTGCCCTGTGCACATACACACACACACGCAAACGCAAACACACACACAACAGAGTAAATAAGGGGCTTAGCTCGCTGTCCCAACACAACAGATGTTTCCAGGGGCCGGTTGCACAAAACACCTTAAGTTAAGATTTTCCTTCAAATCTGAGTTAAGGTTTCCTTAAAATAAAATGGGTTGCACAAAACACCCATACAGTAATAAGTCTTCTCTTTAAGGTTTCCTTAAAATGTTCACTTAAGAATTTAAGGTTTTCTACTCATTTTGTTCTTATACTTTAGGAGTCCCTTAAAGTTTGTTAAATTAATTACACTAAATAGAATAGCACCGCACAAGACCGTAGCAGACTACAGAGAGTGGCCCGTTCAGCCGAACGCACAATTGGAGGTGGGCTTCCCACTCTCCAGGACATTTACAACAAGCGTTGCAGGGGCAAGGCTAAGATAATAATCAAATACTCTAGCCACCTGCTGCGGTCAGGCAAGCGATACCGGAGTCTCATGGCCGGTACAGAGAGACTCAGAAGGAGCTTCTCATTGCACCTTACCCTAAGTACCCTCATCCCATTTCTGAATTGTACTGTATACTGTATTGTACTGTAACTCACTGTTACTCTTTTTTTTACTCTGTATTGTATATATATATATATATATATATATATATATATATATATTGACTGAACACATTTTCTTTGACTTTCTATTTTATACTTTTTATCTATTTTTATCTAGCACACTCCCAGGAGCTCATACAGAAAAAAGCATTTCATGGAAAGTATTCTGTATTTTACTATGACAACTACTGTAAGTTGAAACTTGAAACTACTGTACACACTCACTGGAGACCATTAGCCAACTTGGTGAGGCGACACAGGTGAGGCTGTCATCACAAGCACCCAGCTGGGCCCACGGAGCCGTCTCCATGGAAACTGTCCATCCTTCCACTGCACTACTACTGCGGTAGTAATTCACTGCAGTAAATCCTTAAAATGTTTCCCCCAACTAAGGAAACAATGTAAGAGATTCTGTTGACACACCCTTAAGTAAGACCCTTAAGAAGAAGTTAAGCCTTAGGTGTCCATACGTAAGGTGTTTTTGGTGCAACAAGCCCCAGGCTGGGGGGGGGGGGGGGGGGGTGGGGGGGGGGGGTGGGGGGGGGGGGGCTCTCTGTGAACGAGCTCACACTGCACAGTTAAGAGTTGCTGTTGGGGCACCAGGGTGTAACGCAGCCGTCCCGGGTTCGACTCCCGGACCGGAGACCTTTGCTGCATGTCCTCCCCCCATATCTTCTCCCAACCTTCCTCTCTGCTGGGTCTATCCGAATAAAGCAATAAAATGCCAAAAAATTTATCTAAAAAAAAATAGTTGCTGTTGTCATCATTAGCCTGTGACCCAATCAAGGTACTACCCCCCCCCCATCATGTAAGCTAAGAGCTGTGACTGCTAAGACGGTGACATCCGTAGTCATAAACACCCACTGACACGAACATCACTGCAACAGCTGTACAGTCTCAAAATGCTCCCAAGTAGCCACTAAGTAAACTCGAAACAATATCAAACACTGCCATCCGATTGTGTGTCCCCCACCACCTGCGAGAATCGGCCCCCAATCCCGACGACTTCGGGGTTTGACGGGGCCGGCTGGGTAGCGCAGCGGACTAAGCGCCTGCCTACCACCGCAGAGACACTGGTATCGAATCCAGCTGTCGGCGGTACCTCCGGCTTGGTCAGTCGTCATACTAACACAATTGGCAGTGTTAGCGGGTGGGAAGCCGGTGAGTGGGTCCTGGTCGTTGTAAACAGCGACTCCTACAGGTCGGTCGGGGCGCCTGCTCAGCGAGGGAGGAAACGGGGGAAGTAGTGTGAGCTCCCACACGTTACGCTCCCCAGTGAGAGTCCTCGCTGTCAGGTGAAAGAAGCGGCTGGCTGACTCCACATGTATCGGAGGAGATATGTGATAGTCTTCAGCCCTCCCTAGGCCGGCAAGTGGGGGGAAATGCGCGCAACGATCAGGAAGGGAATTGGCATAACGACTAATTGGGATGGGATAAAAATACAGAAAAGGGGGGATAAAAAGTAGATAAAAAAAAAAGAGATCACCATGGCAACATGGTACAGGAGAGGCAGCTGGTTACATGAGAGTTTATTTGAGACGCATCATGGCATCATCACCAAGGCTACCGGTTACATTTAGAAGAAGCATGTGGCGCGGCGCGGCGGGGAGCAGATGAGCTCCGGGGACGCCCGGGTCCTTAACGCCCCCCCCCCCCGCCCCCTCTCTCCGGGAACATGAGGGGACATGACACTAAATAACATGTGTAAAGGCAGCAGCACTTAGCGCTAAGAGCCCAGGCAAACAACAGAGAGACAGTAGATGAAGAACCCTTCTCTCCTCTGAGTCGGCTGGGGCAACAAAGGAGGTAGATTTGCGAGCGTGCCAGACTCCTGGGCGACGAGGAGGAGGAGGAGAGGAGGAGGGTAGCAGGAGGAGGAGGGGGGCAGAGAGAGAGGGTTCTTTAACTGAGGAGGAGGAGGAGGAGGAGGAGGAGGAGAGGAGGAGGAGAGGAGGAGGGGAGGAGGAGGAGAAGAGGAGGAGAGAGGTGGAGGGTAGGGAGGAGGATGAGGAGGGGGGGGGGGAGAGAGGGTTCTTAACCGAGGAGGAGGAGGAGAAGAGAGGTGGAGAAGAGAGGTGGAGGGTAGGAGGAGGATGAGGGGGGGGCAGAGAGAGAGGGTTCTTTAACCGAGGAGGAGGAGGAGGAGGAGGAGGAGGAGGAGGAGGAGGAGGAGGAGGAGAAGAGGAGAAGGTGGAGGGTAGGAGGAGGATGAGGGGGGGGGGGGGGGGGGGGTGGGGTGGAGAGAGAGGGTCTTTAACAAAACATCTGCCTCACGCGCGTCCCGTTCGGACAATGAGCGAGAGGAGCTCTGGGGCCTTGGGGCGGGGGGGAGGAGGGTGGAGGTGGAGGGTGGTGGAGGAGGGTGTTTTTAGGGGGGTGGGGGGGGGGGGGCCGAGAGGGCCGGTGGCACAAAGGCTGGTGTCAGCAGACGGCAGCTGCTGGGCAGGGTGACGGAGCACCCAGTTTGTTTTGGGGGACAAAGCGGAGCGGAGGGCCAGTGTCAACGCACCTAATCCCCCGGCAAGTCAACCCTCACCAGTCATCTGCCGCGACTTACTGGGGCGAGACGCGGACAAAGGCTGAGGTAGCATCGAGCATCATCACCGCCGTCAACCCTCTCTCTCTCTCTCCCTCCCATCCTCCCATCCTCCCTCCCTCCCTCTCTCCTCCCCTCCCTACATTACATTTACATTTTGTCATTTACCTGAACGCTTATCCAAAGCGACTTACAAGTTCTGTACGACACGTCAGCAGGAAGGGTACAACTCTTGAACTCCGAGTAACAATGTTCATCAAACAGTGCCGAAACTTGGGTGCTGCAGTATCGAGTGCATAGACATAAGACATATTAGTATAGTAGGAGGAGTGCATGGTAGTATAGGACAGTAAGAAGGTTAGTGTTTATTATAAATTTTTTTCTTTTCAGATATTGGTTGAAGTAGTGTGTTTTTAGCCGACGGTGAAAGATTGGTCGAGATTCGGCTGTCCTGACTGTGGTGGGAAGTTCATTCCACCATTGTGGAGCGAGGACCGAGAATAGGCGGCTTCTCCTCCCTCCTCCCTCCCTCCCTCCCTCCTCCCTCCCTCCCTCCCTCCCTCCCTCCCTCCCTCCCCTCCCTCCCTCCCTCCCTCCCTCCTCTACACCAACATATGACACACTGACCCTCAGGACCCTGCCACTGGACACACAAGAGCGTCGGCTCGGGTCCCTTTTCCTTGCTCTGCGCGTCGGGCACCGGATGGGCGAACATGATGACCTCACACACCGGGGAAGAGCCGAGGAAGTTCTCGCTAAGCCGGTGGAAGTTAGTCACAACTGAATACCCCGATGACCGCACCGTGACTAGGACTCCATGTTATAGAAGTTATGCTGCATTGAGAGGAGTTATGCTGTCAAGTTATGCTGCCATTGAGAAGAGTTATACTGTCAAGTTATGCTGCCATTGAGAAGAGTTATACTGTCAAGTTATGCTGCTATTGAGAAGAGTTTTGTTGTCAAGTTATGCAGCCATTGAGAAGAGTTATACTGTCAAGTTATGCTGCCATTGAGAAGAGTTATACTGTCAAGTTATGCTGCTATTGAGAAGAGTTATGCTGTCAGTTATGCAGCCATTTGAGAGGAGTTATGTTGTCAAGTTATGCTGCCATTGAGATGAGTTATACTGTCAAGTTATGCTGCTATTGAGAAGAGTTATGTTGTCAAGTTATGCTGCCATTGAGAAGAGTTATGTTGTCAGTTATGCTGCCATTGAGAGGAGTTATGTTGTCAAGTTATGCTGCCATTGAGAAGAGTTATGTTGTCAAGTTATGCTGCCATTGAGAAGTTATGTTGTCAAGTTATGCTGTCATTGATGAGTTATGTGTCAAGTTATGCTGCCATTGATGAGAGTTATGTTGTCAAGTTATGCTGCTATTGAGAGAGTTATGCTGTCAAGTTACGCTGCTATTGAGAAGAGTTATGTTGTCAAGTTATGCAGCCATTGAGAGGAGTTATGTTGTCAAGTTATGCTGCCATTGAGAAGAGTTATACTGTCAAGTTATGCTGCTATTGAGAAGAGTTATGTTGTCAAGTTATGCTGCCATGAGAAGAGTTATGTTGTCAAGTTATGCTGCCATTGAGAAGTTATGTTGTCAAGTTATGCAGCATTGATGAGTTATGTTGTCATGTATGCTGCCATTGATGAGAGTTATG
>NW_028170487.1:0-20020 GCF_963971535.1 Notolepis coatsorum
CACCCTCTCATCCCCCCACACCTCCACCTCCACACCCACAGTCTTGAGGGGGGAGACCCTGCGTGTGAAGATGTACCGTACCGCTACCTTCCTGACAGGGAGGGGGAAGGAACGACTCGGTCGGTTTCAGAAGAGAGGAAAACACAAAACACACTTCTTTTGACTCCGGCGATGAATAGACATGAGTAGAAAGGAGGGAGTGGGGAGAGAAAGAGAGAGGGAGTAAAAGAGAGAGAGAGAGAGAGAGAGAGAGAGAGAGAGAGAGAGAGAGAGAGAGAGAGCGAGAGTGAGTGAGGAGAGGGAGAAGTCTGATTAATAATTGCGAGGCTGCTAGGTGCCGGTCTTCTGGCTTCTCACTCCAGTGGGCCGGCGCGGGGATCTCGCCTTCGGCCGTGTCGGTGGGGCTCATTAGGGAGGAGCCTCCGGGGACCTGACAGAAATTGTTAGCGGGATGTGATGGTCGACTCGGGCAGGGCCTCTTCAGACACCCCCCCCCCCCCCTTTCCGTCATCCCCACCCGACCCACCCACCTCCTCCCACCCCCCGGCTGCCCCTCATCCGGACAGGAAAGGAGGGACCCCCCCCTCCCCACACCAACACCACCACCACCATCACCACCCCCGCCCCTCCCATCCCCACCGACCCACCCGTCCGCTGGATAGAGAGAGAGAGAGAAAGAGCCCTAACAAGGCCGCCTGTACTACACCTGTAATCAAACCGCTCCAAAAGGCAGCCGGGGAGTGCGTCGGGGGCCCCGCTCTGATTGGGGAGCCAGGGGATGGAGGACGGACGGACGGGGCGGAGGAGGGGCGGGCGATGGGGGGAGGGGGGGTGGGGGTGGGGGTGGTGGGGTGCGGCGCAAGAGTCCGATCCCATAATTGATGTGTGTGCACAATTACAAGCCTCCAGACATCAGCAAAGTGTTGCACAAGCGCCTCAAGGATAGTTGAATTTTGAACAGGCGTTGCATAAAAATCAAGGCTCCCTCTCTCTCTCTCTCTCTCTCTCTCTCTCTCTCTCTCTCTCTCTCTCTCTCTCTCTCTCTCTCTCTCTCTCTCTCTCTCTCTCTCTCTCTCTCTCTCTCTGTCTCTCTCTCTCTATCTCTCTTCCACTTTCTCGTCCTGCCTCTCACTCCATCTCCATCTTGAATTTTGATGTTGTGTGTGTTTCTGTGAAAACGGGAAGCCGGTGTAATGGATGAGTGTGCAGTGTGCTGGGTCTGCTGGGTATGCAGAGGATTTCTTCTGCTGTTTTTTATTTATTTTTTTTACTTTTGAAGGCATTCATTTACAGACGTCCACCCGCCTACATGTTACTGCGCCCGGCTGATTTTACTTTGTAATCTGTTTTATGTCCATGCCGCCACTCGTGGCGCGATCCCTGCTGCATCCTCTCACCTATCACAATCCTTTCACCTATCACAATCCTTTCACCTATCACAATCCTTTCACCTATCACAATCCTTTCACCTATCACAATCCTTTCACCTATCACAATCCTTTCACCTATCACAAGCCACGGAGAACGATTGACCCTTGTTTTCTTTCATGGGTTAAGCACAATTAAAGGAGCACTTTGCCAAAAAAACAACACTGTTTTACTTTGCACACAATCTCACACACGCCCAAAAGCTCTAAGCAGTTTTTCACACATTCATTTAGTATTTACGTATTGTGGCAGATCTCACCCCCCCTCTCATGGATATGTGAAGGATGGGAGATACTTTTGCCACGGTAGGAGTAGAGACAATTAGGAGGGTGATTAGTACTGATAGAACACACCTGCACATCATTAGTCCAACCACATCTCACATGCACACGCCCAGACCCACACAAAAAGCCACTAGGTTAGTTAGGAGTAAGTTGAGCGGAGGTGAGGGTGGAGTTGTGGTTTATTGAGAGAGAGAGATTGTAGTATTCAGAGTTGTGAAGGTGAGAGGTAGTGAGAGGAGAGGTGAAGGCGAGTAGGTGTTCTTTGTGTACTGGACCCTGGACTGGCTGAGAAACCCCCTTGTGTACTGACTCTGGACCGGACGACTACCCTGAATAGTGAACAATCCCTTTTTCTGTCGGTGAGCCTGTGTTTTTGACCATCGGACTGAATCACAACCATTCTTTAGCTTTTTCCCACTGGATTCTGACCTGAATTCAATAAATACTTTATTGATTGATATTGCTCTTGTGTGGACATTCAAATTAGTTTGTATTTGAACCGTGGCGAGTCTGAACCCCACCAGGCTCGTCACAGTATGTTCATGTATGCTTGTTTAACGTAATGACCTTTTCACAATGTTTCGTGACTTAGTAAATCCTTCACTTTAAGGGGCACGATAATAACGATTAAGTACCATGGAACTAAAGAGGAACTGTATGTTAACAAACTACTAATTAACCATCAGTTACTCAAGTCTCAGATCTGAGACTTTCAGAATGACTTCTACTTCGTTTCCCATCACAAATTGTATTAGTCTGTAGGAGTGCAGTAATGATAGCGCAGACGGAGTCGTGTTCTGATGCAAAAACAAACTATTTTATTACGCACTCTACTGTCGCACAAACAACACTTTCATTAATCTTTCACTCGTCTCTCTTTAACTACGTCATCCCCCGCTAAGGGTCACGGGAGATGTAGTAAACACCACAATAGGCTAGAATGCCGTGAATTATGTGCCAGTAGCCACTACAAGTCTCTCATTTATTATTGGCTTCCCTCTGATTCTAAAAAAATAACTATCAGTTAAATAAAATGTGTTCCTATTTGTTAACATATATAACTAATCAATTACCAGGTACTTAATCACTATTTCTAGCCTCTAGAGTAAAGTCTTACAGCCCAAACCCACTGAATGTGGGACGCGGGCTAGAGGTGGGCGGGCGGACGATCAACGCTTCCCTTTCACTCCCATGTTAACGGGGGTCGCTGTTCACAACGGCCGCGGGCGGGCGGGCGACTCACGGGCGGGAAGCGAAGTTATTCGCTTTGGTTGGATTCAGACAATAGAACTGGAAATCTTTTAAAAATCTTCAAACAGGGACTGACTTTGCATATAGACTAGGCATTTACAGCTGTTCCAATGTAAATGTGCCTTCCTCCGTGCACTTTCGCCCGCTCTGAAGTCGGACTCGGTGTGGACGGCCACGCGTGCTGTTCTCGCACGAAACCTGCGAAAGCTTGTGCCCGCGCCTGGTGGGGTCTCCGGCGTTAAACACAACATGAATGACAATTAAGAAATCCTCAAAGTTATATTTTATATTCAGGATATAGCCTACTGAGACAATAACATAATTCCTTGTACTGTATGAACCAGGGAAACAGTGTGTGGTGTGCTGTGCTGTGCTGGGGTACCCTAAGTTTGACTCTGGTTCGCTTGACTTAAGTTTGGGTCACTTCGGTTCCTTGAGATGCCTCCCTCCCGGTCTGGCGCATAACGAAGCCACTTCTTGACAGTTTCGCTGTAGTCCTGGTCGGTCAGCTTGGGGTCAAACTGTCGAGCAGCAGCTGATAGACACAAAAATAAAAAAGGGAGGAAGAGAGGTGGGTGAGATGATGTACGATGATAAGAGCACCCGGCCCTCACTTCACACGTGTGCGATTTTTTTTAATCACTCAATTACTCACTCTGTAGGTCTACAGTAACAAGCTACAGTCAGCATCCAGTTAGACTGGACAGGAAAGAGAATTAAGCAATCGCAATACAATGTGTATCCATGCACCTCTAAAGCTCACCATTTCCATTTCCATTTGCAACAGCATAATTATATTCTGAATCACCAGCATCACCAGCATCACCACCGCACTACCTAAACTTAACATATGAAGTAGTTTGCAGGGGAGGAAGCTCACCAAACATGCAGGCTTGTAGTGTGGTGTGCTTGAATGGCTTCTTGCTTTCTGAACAACGCTTGTCTTTCTTTCCAGCCCAGTTGAACCCACTGGCCAGGGCGTTGGTCATAGCAGTTTTCAACATCAGTCTGATCAGGTTCTCTGAATTGGTGCCTCCTACCAAAGCCAGGCGAGAAATCTAAATCAGAGAGAAGAAAATGAAGGCCCTGCGTTAGAAACAGCATAACGTTTATTTTATGAACACAGAGCAACCAACTTGTTTATACACACACTTTATGCATGCACTGATATTCCAGCCCATGCCAGTCATTAGGTTTAACCACATTAACCCTCCTGTCCATATGTAAACGGTATATTTGAACAATTTCAAAACATTTCATAAATAGCAGATATACAAGCTCTAACACGTTTTGAACTAGAAAGTGCTAAACACATTTTTCCCCTGAACAAGACCACACTGAAACAATCTACATTTGATAAATGAATGCAGTTCAATAAATTACCATCTTTTGACGGACTGATTGCTCCATCAGTAATGATTCTGCCTCATTGAAGTCTTGTTCACTGGCGATTGGCAGCTGGAAGGGGAGCATAGTGGTTGTGGTGGCCACCCCGTGTCCCCTGGTCCCACCAGATATGTTGCCCTCAGCCAACTCGGTCTTGATGAACTGCACATCTCTGGATAGATCCTTCACCACGACAAGTAATTCAGCAAGCATTGAATTCATCTTCTGGATGGTAAGGTCTTCAGAAGAAGAGTTAAAATCATTAAGTGAGAAATAAAAATAAGCAGCAAATCACACGAGGAATTACACCATGTCCAATAGACTTGCCTTTCATAAGCTGCCCGTCATCGCCGGCCATCTGTCTACGCTGTGAAACACCAGATTGCCCTGAGCTGTGTCCTGACATCGCTGTAGAAACAAAATCATAGTTATATATTTCACTAGTTTGACTGCATTGGATCAAACTGGTGGTAGTTCCCTCTAAAATGGCATACCATTTTGTGCATGTTGTGAGAGACCAGGGGGACTGTAGTATTGCCCCGAGCTGCATCCCGACATCCCTGTAGAAACAAATCATTATATTTAAAAATACAAAATCTGACTTGTCAGTCAAATTAACATACATGTCACAATCACTAACACCGGTTCCTGACAGGCAGCAAGCGAGCGAACTGGAGACGAAATCGCACACGACACTGTCCTGATATGACGCAGCGCGTGTCCGAGTGTGTGTTACCTGGATTCTCGACCAATAAAAAGTGTTTAGGGGCGGGACTCGGCCGCGTAATCGCTCAACTAGAGACACAGCGAGCGAATATTTGAGGGGTGAACGACATCGCTGCTCAGTTCACTGTCGCTCGCGGCAGGTCAGGATAGTCTGATTGAAACGAATACATTTTAATCACTTTTTCTCGCTCGCTCGCGTCGCTCTATGTCAGGAAGGGGTGTAAGGAGTTGTATCCCCGTCTCTCAAAACACTGTTACTGAAAGAGTACAGTATCATACCACTACTTGCACTTTGTCGATCTTGCAGCTGCTGGACATGTGAGGCCTGCTGCTGCTGGTGATACTGAACAATATCAAATCCTGGCATCTCGGCTGAAACACAGTAGGAAATACACAAAGTTATTAGCAAATGACGCTATTGTAATCCCCCATGTGAGAAAATGTTTGATTTCCATTCAGCTGATTTCACGTGCACTGCCAAATACTACTTTAATAAAAATATCAAAGACAATGCGAGACAATACAGATATTTTAAACATGCCAGAATATTATGTTATGAGATTGCTTGATAACTCACCATTATGTTGAGTTAGCGATTGCCGGTAGTTGCTAGTAACCAGATCTACAAAGGGGAAATGTAAAATAAGTTGCGACTCAAACATGGTGGAAATTGTGCTCAATATAAAAGCATTATGTACAACTACACATTTTTATTGTGACATTGCTTGCAAGTTGTGAAGGCTTTGAATTTTTGTAGTGGGCTGGCATGCACATTGTAAACATGTATTCTGTTGCATGCATGATGCCAGCGACCTGCCAGCCATCTCCTCACAAGAACACAGATATGGGTTCACTTACTGTTATTTGGATCAGGAGTCTGCAACGAATCTAAATAGCTGTAGATCCTGCCACCATCCAAAGAATCTAAAAAAGGTAAGCCAGGGTGAGAATTGAAGATGCTACAAATCATGTTTAAACAGTCATCTAGTTGGCATTTTAACATGCATAGCAACATACCATTCATTGTAGGGTCTTGGCCAACAACTGGAGGGTTGACGTATCTTAGCGCCTTACGAGACCGGCTCGATTTTGGAGTCTGTCCTACAACATATTTTAGTTGGCATGTTATTCACAATGTATATATTTTGGGCCAACTATAGAATAACTGCAAGAAATGCAGAAGTCCAATCAAATTAAAATGCTCAATTTGTCGGTACATGGTCAGACTAATTTGTTTAACTGTTTATTATTATTATTAACTGTAGCCATTTCCAAAGTGCCTATATAAAATAAATGCATTGCATCAATACCTGGGAAACCCACATCAGGTGCTTTGGCAAAACGTTTTCTTTTGGCGTCGCCACTTGAGTCAGAGTCCGAGTGCACATACTGCTGATTTGGCCTAAAAAAAAGTATATATATACACACATATAAATAAATGTAGTTATGATACTATGTTTATTAGTCAAGGCTAAAGTCTGAATACATAGGCCCTCAGGCCACTGTGTGTTATCCTTTTAGCACTACTTGCAACTACAACAGCAGTGCCATTATTTACAACACCCTAGGGAGAGTTGTCCCTTTAACAAAGTGAACACTGTACCTGGATCTTCTTTTTTGGCGGAGATCTCCTTCGTCCTCAGATTCAATTTCAGAGGTTGGACACATAGTTGAGGTGTACTTGGTCTCTCGTTTTTTGGCCTCATCATGGGTCTCTGGAAAGAGCAGAGAGAAAATGACAATTAACATATCTGCAGTCCAGTGTTTAACGAAAAAATATATGTACCTCTTATCATATGTGCATCGTCACAATTTGCGTCCTCACTTTTTGTGTATGTGTTGCACGAAATACTCACCACACGTAGTAAGCTCACGTACATCCTTATAGGTGATCCATTTATCATCTGGTTGCAGTCCATCTCGAAGGGCTTTTGTGAGCTTTATGTGTTTAGGGGGCCATAACACAGTCTGGTCTTTAGCATTAAACCAGCTCCCTAGAACTACTGCTGTCCCACCATTTGGGAACTGTACAACTGACCACAGCACCACCTCACCATTCATCTTCAAAGGGCTGAAATGAGAATTTACGGTACTCATAATGATCTCTCCTTACAAGCCATTCCCATACCGTCCTAAACTAATATAATCCAGCCTTATTTCTGTCTGTAGTCGTCGGTGTAGGTTATCCAGTGTACATATCCACACGGTCCTCGTCTAGGGCTCCTCGGGTGAAAGCGCCAGGGTAAGCAGCCCAGCCTGGATAAGCACACTAGCTGGTACGAGGAAACGTTGGTAATGCTGGTCACTGTAGAACGGTAGCCGCACGATAAACTATTCATAATAGACTAATAATAATAGAATAGGTCGAACTCAACGATACAGCTTTAAACTCTGACACTTCAGCTATCAATTTGCACGCTGTCTCAAGGCTCTATTTTGGGGCAAAACGGGCACACTTCACAGCACGTTGTATCGTGGTGAAGGCTTCAACTTATTGGGGTAACTAACTGCTGTATCCACCTGAAACGTATTTATACGTAAGGTGAATAATCTATAGTACCAGCCTTATTTCTGTCTGTAGTCGTCGGTGTAGGTTATCCAGTGTACATATCCACACAGTCCTCGTCTAGGGCTCCTCGGGTGAAAGCGCCAGGGTAAGCAGCCCAGCCTGGATAAGCACACTAGCTGGTACGAGGAAACGTTGGTAATGCTGGTCACTGTAGAACGGTAGCCGCACGATACACTATACATAATAGACTAATAATAATAGAATAGGTCGAACTCAACGATACAGCTTTAAACTCTGACACTTCAGCTATCAATTTGCACGCGGTCTCAAGGCTCTATTTTGGGGCAAAACGGGCACACTTCACAGCACGTTGTATCGTGGTGAAGGCTTCAACTTATTGGGGTAACTAACTGCTGTATCCACCTGAAACGTATTTATACGTAAGGTGAATAATCTATAGTACCAGCCTTATTTCTGTCTGTAGTCGTCGGTGTAGGTTATCCAGTGTACATATCCACACGGTCCTCGTCTAGGGCTCCTCGGGTGAAAGCGCCAGGGTAAGCAGCCCAGCCTGGATAAGCACACTAGCTGGTACGAGGAAACGTTGGTAATGCTGGTCACTGTAGAACGGTAGCCGCACGATACACTATACATAATAGACTAATAATAATAGAATAGGTCGAACTCAACGATACAGCTTTAAACTCTGACACTTCAGCTATCAATTTGCACGCTGTCTCAAGGCTCTATTTTGGGGCAAAACGGGCACACTTCACAGCACGTTGTATCGTGGTGAAGGCTTCAACTTATTGGGGTAACTAACTGCTGTATCCACCTGAAACGTATTTATACGTAAGGTGAATAATCTATAGTACCAGCCTTATTTCTGTCTGTAGTCGTCGGTGTAGGTTATCCAGTGTACATATCCACACAGTCCTCGTCTAGGGCTCCTCGGGTGAAAACGCCAGGGTAAGCAGCCCAGCCTGGATAAGCACACTAGCTGGTACGAGGAAACGTTGGTAATGCTGGTCACTGTAGAACGGTAGCCGCACGATACACTATACATAATAGACTAATAATAATAGAATAGGTCGAACTCAACGATACAGCTTTAAACTCTGACACTTCAGCTATCAATTTGCACGCGGTCTCAAGGCTCTATTTTGGGGCAAAACGGGCACACTTCACAGCACGTTGTATCGTGGTGAAGGCTTCAACTTATTGGGGTAACTAACTGCTGTATCCACCTGAAACGTATTTATACGTAAGGTGAATAATCTATAGTACCAGCCTTATTTCTGTCTGTAGTCGTCGGTGTAGGTTATCCAGTGTACATATCCACACGGTCCTCGTCTAGGGCTCCTTGGGTGAAAGCGCCAGGGTAAGCAGCCCAGCCTGGATAAGCACACTAGCTGGTACGAGGAAACGTTGGTAATGCTGGTCACTGTAGAACGGTAGCCGCACGATACACTATACATAATAGACTAATAATAATAGAATAGGTCGAACCAGCTCTCTAGAACTACTGCTGTCCCACCATTTGGGAACTGTACAACTGACCACAGCACCACCTCACCATTCATCTTCAAAGGGCTGAAATGAGAATTTACGGTACTCATAATGATCTCTCCTTACAAGCCATTCCCATACCGTCCTACAAAGCCAAAGTGCACTACACACATTGCATTTTTTAAGCATTTAAAGGAAAACTCCAACATTTTGTGAAATTAGCTTATTTGACATCTTCCCTGGAGTTATAAGAAGATGTGGTAAATATTGAGTTGAATTTCATAAATAATATGTGTGAATACTTAGAGATCATCACAGCTACTCTGCCAACTAACAGAGTGGGTTTTCAGTGCTAAATATGGGTGAAACAGGGGTGACAGAGAGCTATTCCCCACCCCCACTATGTGATCAGATTAGTACTGTATGGTAATTTGGCCCAAAGGGTCAAAGTGTATTCACACCCCCCCACCAGAGGACATCATGTCACACCCCTCCTCGTGAGACAAGACAGGCCCCTTCATCTCAGCAAAAGATCACATCAACGGGGGCCACCGCTGTCCCATCACGTCGCCACAACCCAGGGGGGAGGGGCTGCCAGCGCCCACAGGAGACCGCTCACAGAAGACGCCCACGGACCAACTGTATTATGTAAAGCTATTATTGGCTAGAAATTAGAGTATATAAGAGGACACAAAATGGTAGTTCAGGAGCCCAGACCGAACCAACCCCAGGGGTCTGCGGCTCCACCCCTCCACCATCGAGAGACTGCTGTGCTGTTTGCATTTTATGTGAGTAAATACATGGGAAACACCATTTGTTGTTTAAGCTTAATGTCTGAAACCAGATTTACTCATGTATAATGTGTGCAGTATGGTTAATGTATGTTCAGATTATGTTAACCAAGTGACTGTTTTATGTACATTATTGAGGTTTGAGATGCAAACCTGATTGTGATATTTCTGTACACAGACAGCCCTGTTAATGTTCTCTGATAATCTTTTGTATGTAAAAGGCAACCTTCTATTCACTCTTGGCCCTGGCTCAAATAAATCAGTTGAGTTGAACTACAGTTCTGGTTTGTCTGGTGTACACGTTTTATTCCTCATCTGCTAAGTCAGATGAGGAGACCAACAATTCTATCAAGTATGGTCCCTTTCCTCCTCCTTCCAGATAGTCAATCTCATTGTATTGTACTACAATAACCTCAAATTATTGTAGAAAGTCTGTGGGAATTTACCACAGAAATGGTGCCGTTCTTCCCACCCTTTGTGTCTCCCCCTGAAAAGGTGCGGTAGGGTCTTGTCATATCAAATCTGGACCTTGCTGTGTGTTGGGGACACGGGGCAAAGAGCTGGGGTGTTGCTGCGTTTGGAGTTATAAACATGGGCTTGTTGTCTGAATGGAGGAGAGAGAGGGACAGGATGAAGGTTGGTTGTGTACGCCACTGGTTGGGACCCACGGTGAATAGGGCTTTTGCATGCAGGGTTGGGGGAGCGGTGTCTTAGGTTAGGATGTCCGGAGGTATGGAGGTCGCGCTTGTTGTGCAGTGAACATGCAAACGTGGGCTTTTTATGTTTGTATGTTTATTCAGACACAGGAGGCCGGTCTCGGCCTATGCGGGCCACGGGGGTTGGGTTGGTTAACTCGTATGGAATATACTTTATGAACTGTACGGGGGAGTTGCACCAAGAAGATACGGCATGTAATGGGGTGACGTATTGGGGGCGCACAGACTATCTGATCATGATGTAAGGGTGGCGTCGCATGACGGCAGATAATAGGCTTTTCTGGCTAGGAAGCACGGTTGTCTGGTGTATACGACAGGGGCGCGTTCTGAGTATATAATTGCCCTAAAATTATTCTCAGGAAGGGGGCGCGGGTGAGTTGGATTGATTTAATTGTTCTGAATGGGGGGACAGCTATGTGTAATAGGGTACGGGGAATAGTTCTATGGGACGAACTGAAGTACAGAGAATATGGGAAGAGTGCAGAGCTCTGCTACTATTCAGAACAATGCAAGTCGGGTATGGTGAAAGATGGGTGGACCTTGACATGATCAGCGCAGGGGGTCTGTGTGATTGCAGGATTAAAACGTAGTGATTAATAGAAGATAAGGGTGCCGGCGTGTTCAAGACAAGGCTCGATAATGGACTGACTGAAGTCAGGGACCAATCAGCCTATTTTAAATGAAGATATATTTGCCGTCCTTAGGCATAGTATCGAACGGATCGGGTGGTCCTTTTTAATCTTGAGCGAAACCGGCCTGTTGATTAATTACGTTCGCTGTGATACAAAAACAATTCGGTCGAAATGACTGATAAGTACTTAATGGTTGTATGGGGGACTATGGCTGTGGTTAGGAATTGTATGGGGGACTATGGCTGTGGTTAGGAGTGATTGGCGAAATGTAGGAGCTTATTGTTGTTTTGTTATGATATTTTAATGACCAACGAACATATGTTGGAGGCGAGTCCTACTGGTGGTTGGGGCTAGCTGGCTTGGCTCTGTGGAAGAGTCCGCGGTGAAACTGGGGACGTTACAATGGCGTTATGAGAGAATTGATTAAACACTGTGGCGGCGATTGCTGGTAAGAGGCGAAGCAAGACGTAGGGTGGCGAGATTGTGGCCGTTTTGAGGGTTATTATTGATGCGGTAGCGATAGTGTAGGATATTAAGGAGTCGCTGCTTGATGACGTCGTGGTGTTGTGGAGGGTATGTAACGTTCGCGGTGCTATGAAGTGAGGCGGAGAAGGTAGGAGAAAGGATTCGTGTTGAACTATAGGTGCGGCGTTGGTTTGTGTGGATGTTTTAAGAATTATTTTCTGTTAGAGTGGTTGGTTATTTTAAGCTTGTGTGAGTTGTTTATGCTTTGGTTGGTACTGAGCGAATTGCGTGGATGAACGGATCTTGAAAGGCACGGCTCCCGTGAGGGCCTTGAACGTCGCATTAGAGCTGGCTAAGCTAGTTAGCTTGCGTGCCGGTGTTGTATGGCGTTTGCGGGCGACATACGTTACGTTTCGAGTTTTGAGAATGATGTTGGGGAAGGGGTAGAGAACGTGATGAATGTCGTGGCAGGTTATGAATGTCGTGGCAGACTTTGGTTGTCGTGGCAACGTTATAACGGTCACGTCGGTTGCTACTGCGCATGCGCGGTACAGCGTGGATTGGGTCTAGTGCATTCGTGATAGTTCGCTCAGGGGACAGAAATAACGGGTAAGAGAATATTCTGCATTATGTAATATGGCGGTATTTGTATATTGTGCATTGTATTTTTGTGTAAGCAGGGGAAGAGATGTAACATGTATGGTGGTTAGGTTAGGGGAGATGGTCAATAAGGGTTTACTTAGGCTGCAAACAATACAGTGAGCCTATTGAGGAGAAATGAAATAATGGATACATTGCCTATGATAAATCTGGAGTTCACAAACTAGCTACTCTGGGTGATTGTATTATTAATATTAGGAACATACATATACACATTGGACACAGGTGTATATTCTTGGCCAAAGGGGGGAGTTTGAGAGTAGCTATAGGCTGGATTTGGAAAGATGCTCTACACTAGGGTTACATGTAGAATGCAGTAGAATCAATTTATCACTCGTGTATGGAGAAAGGAGCATTTGGACCTAACCACTAATAATGTTTTTCTAAATGAGAGATGCTTGTGTTTGTAATATGCATAAATATTGTTTTGTGAAGATGTGAGTTTTAAAATCTGTTTAGAGTGCAATTGTTCAGAGATGAATGAGGTTGTGTTTATGCTTGTTTTAGATTGTTAAATCTTTAATACACTGTTAATATGGTTAGGACATGTGTTTATGCTTGTTTTAGATTGGTAAATCTTTAATACACTGTTAAAATGTTGACACAAGCCTCCGACTTATAGGAGATTATAATTTTATGATGTAGGCTTGTGGGCGTATATGTTATTTGGTTGCATTGTTATGTTGAAATACTGTTAGAATGTTATATCTTTAATGCCACATAAGCTGATGGTTTATATTAGGAATTGATTGCAAATCCTTGGGTCACAGTGGGATAATTTAGTGACAGGGGGTTGTTTAGAAGCTGCTATGATGTGAGATTGTGTTTTAGCAGTTGTTATAAATGTTTGATAGATGATTTGTGTATGAAATGATTAATCCTTCTGTTGAGTTACAGGGAGGTCACGGAAACTCACAGGAGTGACTCAGGCTATCTTTACTAAGCAGTAAACGGCCCAAGGGGGGTCGTGTATACAGCTGCTTACAATGGCTGTTCTTTTTATGACAGGATGGCGTGAGATTAGATGCAACAGGAGAGAGGTCAGAGGTGAAGATGAAGGAGACAGTTGTAGAGTGAGAGAACAGTTGGCAGTTATTTTTATGACGGGGGAAATGTTGAGACAGGAAGCGTGCTAATACAGAACACAGCTGATGGAGGAGTGAGCACAGTAATTGAATTAGGATAGCCAGTTCAGATGAGGTTAATTACATTGGAGGGCTACCTGTTTGATTAGAAGGATTAGCTTTGGCTCTCAGGACACTGGGTATGTTTTGAGGTCTATCGCTGAGGGGGTTCCCAGACTTCCTCTGGATGTGAGGAGTAGAAGATACAGTGAGGACTGTATGGTGAGAAAGTGTGTACTGGATTAGCCAAATATTGAGAGCAGAAGAGATGAGCGCAGGGGAACTAACCTTTGTTTGTCAAAAGATGTGAGGTGATTAACGAGTGGGGTGAAAGGATATATGTTTATAGTATGAATGATGGGTGGATGATGTTGAATTGTGATGTTTGATTGGGTTTTGCTTTTATTTCTTTTTTTTAAAGAACTCTCAGGATTGAATGTGTTGTGACACTGTGAAATTGGATGTTTGGTTGAGTTGGTACAGATGTTATTTTTTATTTAAGTTTAATTTTTGTATGTATGTGTGAGATTGAGATGTTGTCTGCTTATGTCCTTTTGATTTCAGTGAAGGATTAAGCTGGGGGTGGGGGCCAGGAAGCCTTAATTACCCATTCACACACACAGACACACACACACACACACACACAGACACACACAGACACACACACAGACACACACACACACACAGACACACGTTCACACAACCTGATCACACATACATACACACACACAACTTAGCTTTCACTTAAGGTGAAACTAGTCTTAAAAATAACTAAATGTGTTTAAGTAAAGAGTGTATCAAACCACTTGGGTTATACCACAAATAGACCTGGGGATTATTGTCATATCATTTGTTTTACTGAAGGGGTTTGTTTTTATTACTTTCATTTTGGTTTGGTTTCTTTTGAATGAATGCGACAGTCCACACCTAGGAGCAGGGCGGTGCACCGGAGGGGGCGCAGCTCCTGCCGTGAACAGGCAAGGCTGGCGAAAACGGTCAATATTTCCATGCCCAGAGCAAGCGGGGTGGGGACAAGACCGTCGGTTTCTAAACTGAGTGGCTGATAGGTACTACGGACAGTCAGCCGCTTGGGGTCCTGACTTGATGACGGACTATGAGGTCGCTATCGACTGGGTCGCCAGCCGGTTGGGAGAGCGTTATGGCAGAGACCATAAATGCACCTGGCTCAATGTACAGTCAGGCCACAGTAACCTTACTAGCCGATACAGGGTTAGTAGGCGAGTTGTGCTTCTGTGATCAGTGTTTTTGAAAAGAAAATGCTGGGAAGCAGAGGGATGAGGGGTGTCAATTCAGAGGAATCTGGATTGTCTCTCCTAAGATTGGAAAGGGACCCAGCCTTAAACTGCACCTGAAGGTAAAATAAGGGGGCTTCTTCCGTTCATGAGAGGAGACCTTACCGCCGGAAGTGGAGACCTGCATCTCTGTTGGGGGAGAGGGGCCGGCGTCGGACAAGGCAGTCCTAAGAAAGGAGCTGGTTGTACCGTCGTAGCGGACTGCCTAAACCTTACGGGGAGAGGTGCATCTAAGTAGGGGAAGGAGTGCATCCGAACGGGAGGAGGGTACTCTTAACTGGAAGGAGGTTAAAAGGGTCAAAGCGTTTGGGTTTCTTTTCTTTTCTTTTCTTTCTAAATAACCATTAAGGTGGTGTGCGGTTGGAGCTGGTTAATTTCATTTGATTTGCTTTCACATCTGTTGGAATGTTTTTTTGATTATTTGCCTTTTGTTTGTTGTTTCTCTGTCATGATCTGGTGAGAGGACTGTTGAAGCGTGGGATGCATTGAGACAGATCGAGGCTGGGATGCATTGGAACAGATCGATGGCAGTTAAGTGGTCCCATCACGTTTGCATAATGATTGAACATTTGGCTTCTCTTGAGAATATTTGACATATTGTGTGAAGAAAATTTGTTTTGTGTTTTGTTCCCTTGCAGTTCAGTCGGAGGGGGAGGAGGGACCATCACAAGTGGAGGGATCATGGGAAGATGTGTAGGAATACATTTCATTAGATTATGACACAATGGTGTGAACCCGTTCAGTCAGTTCCTGTGGGAGATTGTTGGATTGTGGAGAGAGGTCGCTTGTAGACGCTGCCCCTCCTTCAATATAGCCCCGGATACAAAGGCCGGAGGTTTGAGACAAACCTCCAGACTGACGGAGTCGTTCGTCTGTAGATCCATGGAAATACAGTCATGGGACAGAATATGACGAGGTCCAGGCCTACAAACATTGGCTTCAGCTGAGGCTGGCCGACATGGGGTGGAGGGGGGGGGGCTAAGACGGTCAGAGACTGTGCAACCAAAGCGTTGAACAAGGGCCTCTGTGTGATTGATTGGTATGTTGAACGGGAGGTGACTGAACGGTAACAACTGGTATAGATTATGACACAACGCAAGAGTACTAAACTAAACACATACACATAGGTAGAATATTAGGTGTGGATTATGGCCGACGTGGTGAAAATTTTTTTTCCTTGAGTGATGCTCCGCCCTCCCTGTCGACTGTGCGCTGAGGTGGTAGGTGTTATGTCCATGGGATGTTCATAAAAGGGGGGAGAGGTGAGAAGACCAACTGAGTTGATTATGCAAAATGTGATTGGGCTGACTTGGAAAAGGAATTAACAAGAGAGGAGAAGCTAAATGTATGAAAGAATGAATAATAATTTCTGTGTCCTCCCCAGATCATGTAAACGAATACTGTAATTTAAAAAAATTGTGATGGATTATACTTTAAATGTGTAATGTTTAGATTAAATTGTTTTATTGTGTTCAACAAGCTCAAATGTTGTTGTTTCAAAAGTAGGCCTCTGGCTATGAGCCATGAGGAGCAAAAGCTAATTGATGATATGTACCAAAGAAAAAATGGAGAAATTTTGGAAAAATGATATGTACCAAAGAAAAAATAGAGACATTTTGAAAAAATGAATTTTAATTTTAGAAAAAAATGAATCCTTTGTATGGTTTGTATGTATAGAAAATCAAGTCAATATATCATATGTGACGATAAGAATCGTCAAAACGGGGAAAATGTGGTAAATATTGAGTTGAATTTCATAAATAATATGTGTGAATACTTAGAGATCATCACAGCTACTCTGCCAACTAACAGAGTGGGTTTTCAGTGCTAAATATGGGTGAAACAGGGGTGACAGAGAGCTATTCCCCACCCCCACTATGTGATCAGATTAGTACTGTATGGTAATTTGGCCCAAAGGGTCAAAGTGTATTCACACCCCCCCACCAGAGGACATCATGTCACACCCCCCCTCGTGAGACAAGACAGGCCCCTTCATCTCAGCAAAAGATCACATCAACGGGGGCCACCGCTGTCCCATCACGTCGCCACAACCCAGGGGGGAGGGGCTGCCAGCGCCCACAGGAGACCGCTCACAGAAGATGCCCACGGACCAACTGTATTATGTAAAGCTATTATTGGCTAGAAATGAGAGTATATAAGAGGACACAAAATGGTAGTTCAGGAGCCCAGACCGAACCAACCCCAGGGGTCTGCGGCTCCACCCCTCCACCATCGAGAGACTGCTGTGCTGTTTGCATTTTATGTGAGTAAATACATGGGAAACACCATTTGTTGTTTAAGCTTAATGTCTGAAACCAGATTTACTCATGTATAATGTGTGCAGTATGGTTAATGTATGTTCAGATTATGTTAACCAAGTGACTGTTTTATGTACATTATTGAGGTTTGAGATGCAAACCTGATTGTGATATTTCTGTACACAGACAGCCCTGTTAATGTTCTCTGATAATCTTTTGTATGTAAAAGGCAACCTTCTATTCACTCTTGGCCCTGGCTCAAATAAATCAGTTGAGTTGAACTACAGTTCTGGTTTGTCTGGTGTACACGTTTTATTCCTCATCTGCTAAGTCAGATGAGGAGACCAACAATTCTATCAAGTATGGTCCCTTTCCTCCTCCTTCCAGATAGTCAATCTCATTGTATTGTACTACAATAACCTCAAATTATTGTAGAAAGTCTGTGGGAATTTACCACAAAGATACATACCTTTTTCGTCTCTCTGCATGCATTGGGCTTAGGGAATGCCTGGACAGTTCTTCATCACTGGAAGTGGGGCAGACATCTAACCTAGTTCACTACAGTCAGGAAATATACTCCAAATACAATCAAAATACAACTCCCAAACGTTCCCGTAAACATGTTGTGACCTGTGTATTTACCACGTCTCCCAGTCACACAAGTCACACAAGTCTCCAAGTCACACAAGTCTCCCAGTCACACAAGTCTCCAAGTCACATGAGTCACACAAGTCTCCAAGTCACAAGTCACACAAGTCCAAGTCTCCAAGTCACACAAGTCACACAAGTCCAAGTCACACAAGTCACACAAGTCTCCAAGTCACACAAGTCACACAAGTCTCCAAGTCACACAAGTCTCCAAGTCACACAAGTCACACAAGTCCAAGTCACACAAGTCACACAAGTCCAAGTCTCCAAGTCACACGAGTCACACAAGTCTCCAAGTCACACAAGTCACACAAGTCTCCAAGTCACACAAGTCACACAAGTCTCCAAGTCACACAAGTCTCCAAGTCACACAAGTCACACAAGTCCAAGTCACACAAGTCACACAAGTCCAAGTCTCCAAGTCACACGAGTCACACAAGTCTCCAAGTCACACAAGTCACACAAGTCACACAAGTCACACAAGTCACACAAGTCCAAGTCACACAAGTCACACAAGTCTCCAAGTCACACAAGTCACACAAGTCTCCAAGTCACACAAGTCACACAAGTCACACAAGTCACACAAGTCACACAAGTCACACAAGTCCAAGTCACACAAGTCACACAAGTCACACAAGTCTCCAAGTCACACAAGTCTCCAAGTCACACAAGTCACACAAGTCACACAAGTCCAAGTCACACAAGTCACACAAGTCTCCAAGTCACACAAGTCACACAAGTCTCCAAGTCACAAAAGTCTCCCAGTCACACGAGACTCATGTGACTGGGAGACTCGTGTGACTTGTGTGACTGGGAGACGGGGTAAACACACAGGTCACAACATGTTTACAGGAACGTTTGGGAGTTGTATTTGGAGTATATTTCCTGACTGTAGTGAACTAGGCTAGATGTCTGCCCCACTTCCAGTGATGAAGTTAAGCTAGGCTAACGGTCCAGGCGTTCCCTAAGCCCAAAGCATGCAGAGAGACGAAAAAGGTATGCATCTTCTTGTCCAACTCCAGGGAAGATGTTAAATAAGCTAATTTCACAAAATGTTGGAGTTTTCCTTTAAGCGTTTCAATTGGCCAGCCAAACATGTTATCTGTGTACATGTAATATTGTACTAATTGTGTATTTATTAATGAGGTAAGTTATGCCCCGAAATCCGACGTTAGAGTCAGTGTGTCAATATAGTTACTGCACTTTAGCTTTGTAGGGCAGTATGGTTATGCTGTTAAATGAAGTAGTGGTATTGCAATGGCACCATCTCCGTCTGGAGAGAGAAGACATTTGCGCTTGATATAGCGAAGTTTACCTATCCCTATATCTTCTTGCAAGCCACTGACCTTGTATGTACCAATGTATGATGATTCACAGGGATACATGTAGTATGGCTGTTTGTGTCTGTACTTTCTGTAAATTATATATACCTCTTCCTCTGATTTAAGAATATTCTCTACTAATGCAAATCCATCTCCAACCTCAATACAATTGTCTCCTTTCTTTGTGGACAAAGTAAACCGATGAGTGGAGACCTTCCTGTACTGTTGTGAAGAAGTAAACTGTGGGGGGACAGGCCCATCAGTGTGAATATTACGCAAAATTGGATCATCTGTGGGACATGGGGATCCAACATGTGGAATTTCAGACAACCTTTTCACTACCTGTTGTAGAGGCTGATGTGGCTTGCGTAGAAGATGCTTAATTTGTCCAAGATAGTTCTCAAAAGGGAATCCTGTATTCCTCAGCCAAATGAATAAGCTGGTGTACATTGTACACAATTTCACCTCTTCCATACACTGTCTCAAAGTGTTCAACAAAAGAAACCATCAACTTGTGCGCAAAGGCCAACATTTCCTCAGAAATACTAGGGGACAGCAACAAGTACATTCCAACAGAAAACAACATGAAGTTGTCATACAGCTCACTGGGGAGGGAATCCTTCAAAACAACAGGACCCCAATACAACATGAAGGATCGCAACTCAGTAGCTTTCCAGCGATCTAACTCTGACAGTTCCCTTGGTTTACGGTTAAATTCACAAGGCATGTAGGGACGTAGCTTTAGCAGTTTACCTGAAATGGCTTGTACAGTTTTGGAAGGGACCCTTGTTGCCAAATTCTTCCCCTTTAACCATATATTAAGCAGTTTCCTTGTAACTCCGAGACAACAGAGATGCATGTAATCAGTTGGAAACATAGAAACCATCTTAACTAAACCTGTTAAAGGGCTCGTCCCATTGTGATGTGCCTCATCAACCATGTCTGAGAAACTGGAGTCTGTCCTAAGTCTGACTTTTGTTTCAGGGTATGTCATTTTA
>NW_028170486.1:0-1000 GCF_963971535.1 Notolepis coatsorum
GAGAGAGAGAGAGAGAGAGAGAGAGAGAGAGAGAGAGAGAGAGAGAGAGAGAGAGAGAGAGAGAGAGAGAGAGAGAGAGAGAGAGAGAGAGAGAGAGAGAGAGAGAGAGAGAGAGAGAGAGAGAGAGAGCCTGGCGGTTTGGCCCTCGCTACCCTCTGGCCTCTGTCCTGCCTCACTGAATACATACAATATATGTCTGTCTGGCTGCCTGGTTGTGTATGTGTCTGTCTGTCTGTATCTCTCTCTCTTTCACCCACACACTCACCCCCTGTCTTCCTGTCTGTCTGTCTGTCTCTTGTTTTCTATCTTATTGTTTGTCTCTGTCCATATCTGTCTGTCTTGCTGTCCCCCTGTGAGCCTATGGCAATCACTGTCTGTGTCTGTTTCTGTCGGTCTCCGCCAGTCTCCATATGTATCCCTGTGTGTGTGTGTGTTGTCTGTCTTTCTATCTCTCTGTCTTTCTCTCTCTCTTTCTAGCTCCCTCCCCTTCCCGTCTAATCCACCCACCCCCTGTATTTTGGCATTCACTATAGAAGCTATGGGACCACATGACGTCATTGTTCTCTCTCTCTCTCTCTCTCTCTCTCTCTCTCTCTCTCTCTCGTCTCTCTCTCTCTCTCTCTCTCTCTATTTATATCTATCCTCATTCTCTCTATCACTCTCACTCTCTCTATGTGGTGTAGTAGTAGTAGTAGTAGTAAGTACCACCCATTGACCATATATTTTACTCCTGACATCTAATAATACGTTTTCCCTGACTATACAAAGTGCTGCTCTAGCTGGTGTCTCTAGCTTGATTGATTGATTGAAAACTGTATTAACAGATTGCAGAATGGGTACACTACATTACAGCTCAATACTAACAACTGCTAAGAGGATGAAGACCAGAAAAATACTTGTCTTGTTTACATAAGGGTCCTCCATTTTCAATTAATAAAGACACTTATGACATACAAGACATACAGATATACAGTACTGTGTAATAAAAAGAGATCATAAA
>NW_028170485.1:0-14827 GCF_963971535.1 Notolepis coatsorum
GGCTGTTCTCCAGTGTTTCTACCACCTGATACGCTGTGTTTCTTCACGGCCTCTTCTCTCCAAATCCCCTACTTAACAAACTCCCTGTATCACGGGGCCCGGAGCAGACTACACCTGGGGGGCGAGACGAGACGCAACAAATCGCTCTGCGCAAAGCCTCCTCCGTCTGACTGCTCAAGGACCGCTGGGGGATTCGGCCGAGGCGAACAAGGGGGTGGAATTAAAGAGCTCATCGAGCCAAGTGTCTCCCCCGCATTAGCGCCTCGTGTAGCAGCGCTCTGACCCCGAGGGGGGGGGGGGGGGGGGGGGCAGACAGAGCGGTCCGCGGGGGGGGGCCCCAGACAGAGGGGTCCGTCCGTCCGGCCGGCTCAGCTTCCTGTGTGTGTGCACGGCGCGGGGCCGGTCGGGACAGGGTGTCTCTGGCGCTCTGCTTCGTGGGGGGGGGGGCTGTGGCCCCTGCCGTCTGTGGCCCTTTTAGCACTTAGCGCCGCAGATAACGGTGGCTTTATAGCGGCCGACCGCTGACAGACGGGAACAAACTGCCAGGCCGCTCTGCCCCGGACTCTCTCTCTCTCTTGCTGTCTCTCTGTCTCTCTCTCCCTCTCTCCCCCTCCCCCGCTCTCTGTGGGCCCACAGGCAGCACCACACGCGCCCCCATTAAGGAGTCTGGTGGGCAAGACGGGGGGGGACCGTGTATTTCACAATAAGCGAGGGGTGCCCGTTGAAGTGGTCTGAGGGGCTGCCAGGCAGACAGACAGACAGACAGACAGACAGGCTGGCAGGCTGGCTGGCTGGGGGTCAGTTTAGACGGTCTGAGCCTGGTGATTTGGAGAAGGATGGCAGCTACCAGTAGCAGCCATGGTTAGGAGTCCTCTCTATTAACCCTTTCAGTACCACACTACAGAAGGTTAACCCTTTACGATCACACTACAGACGGTTAACCTCTCTGTCTCACTCTCTCTCTGTCTCCATCTCCCCCTCTCTGTCTCTCTCTCTCTCTGTTTCTCTCTATCTGTCTCTCCCTCCCTCTCCCCCTCTCTCTGTCTCTCTCTCTCGGTTAACCGTATGTAGTGTGATAGTAAAGGGTTAACCTTCTGTAGTGTGGTAGTGAAAGGGTTAACCCTTTGCTGTGTGGCAGTGAATGGGTTAACCTTCTGTATTGTTGCAGTGAAAGGGTTAACCATTTGGTAGTGTGGCAGTGAAAGGGTTAAACTAGACCCCCCCCCCCCCCCCCCCCCCACAAACACTTGTTACCGTCCTGTCTTAACCTGTTCCACCCCAGGTGAAAATCAGTAAAAATGTATACCTAGGTAAATGGAATATTGCTCCACTTCTACAAGGGCTATTTGCATATTCTTGGTATCTAGGAACATCTATGGACCTCAATGAATGTATTCTCAGTGTCAGAAATATTGTGTCTACTACTAGGCTTGCTTAAATTCTGATGAAACAAAGGAAAATATGAATTATGATTTTTCTTTTCATCTTTGACAGTGAATAAAACCATGATAATAATGACCAAACTTAAAAAACTGCCACTGAGCTCATTCAGTACCCTCTTGAGATCATGTGTACAAAAGATCTAAGGAAATTAATAAAGGGAATATGATCAAATTGAAGGTTTTGTATATACAGTACTGAATTCTCCCATCCGGACCAATGCAATTTGAAATATTATTATAGAATATAGAATATATGCTTATACATTACCTTATTATAGCCAATTCGCACATTTATATATATATATACATATAGTATCTTTCAAATGGCCGAGTTCAATTTGGATATAGTATCACCAGGCGTGCATAATAACATATACTGATATTTAATGTAATCGACTGTACTTTTTTATTTCTCCCACAGTGTAATCATTTTGCAACTAATTTCAGATCTAATTATTCCTACATGATTACAATAGTGTGGAGAAACTGACTGCGTTTCAATATTTGTCAAAAACGTTACCTTTTGTAGCTTATTATTGCTAATCATAACAATTATTGATATGATTCATTCAGAACGCCGAACTTTGAACGACCATAGCGGACCACAGGAAGTGGAAGTGTGCAAATGGCCGCAAAAAGATTCCAATTCCGATCGTTCAACATTTTCATTTCCGCTTCCGGGTCAAAAACGCGAGTTGAAAATAAAAACTTAAAATGATATAAACTCACTTTTAACCTATTGCTAAACTATTGCCAACCTAACGTTTTACATTCTACATGTATTTGTGACATAGTAGTGATAATACTTGAAAACGTTTGATTTTAAAAACGTTAATTTATTGCATCACTCATAAAAATATTAATATATGATAATGTCAAAAAGGGGTCGGTACCGTCCCCGTGGGGTGGAACAGGCAGCAAAAGGCCACTGCAGACAGTCTTAACCCTTTCACTACCACACTACAGAAGGTTAACCTTTCACTACCAGGGGAGCGACAGTGACTTAAGAGGTAGAGCAGTCGTCTGGTAATCCAGAGGTTCCCCGTTAGATTCCCGCTCCTCCCGGGAAGCGTGTCGAAGTGTCCTTGAGCAAGACACTTAACCCCTAATTGCTCCCGATGAGCAGGTTGGCACCTTGCATGGTCACCTCCGCCGTCGGTGTGTGAATGTGTGAGTGAACGGGTAAAATGTGAGGAACAATGTGAGGCTATATAAATGCAGCCATTTACCATTCGACTTTTATCTAGCACACTCCCAGGAGAAAAGTATTCTGTAATTTTTTATGGCAACTAATAAAGAAACTTGAACTTGAACTTACCATTTACTACCACACTACAGAAGGTTAACCTTTCACTACCACACTACAGAAGGTTAACCTGTCACTACCACACTACAGAAGGTTAACCTTTCACTACCACACTACAGAAGGTTAACCTTTCACTACCACACTACAGAAGGTTAACCTTTCACTACCACACTACAGAAGGTTAACCTGTCACTACCACACTACAGAAGGTTAACCTTTCACTACCACACTACAGACGGTTAACCCTTTCACTACCACACTACAGAAGGTTGACCTTTCACTACCACACTACAGAAGGTTAACCTTTCACTACCACACTACAGACGGTTAACCCTTTCACTACCACACTACAGACTGTTAACACTTTCACTACCACACTACAGACGGTTAACACTTTCACTACCACACTACAGACGGTTAACACTTTCACTACCACACTACAGACGGTTAACACTTTCACTACCACACTACAGAAGGTTTCACTACCACACTACAGACGGTTAACCCTTGCACTACCACACTACAGAAGATTAACCCTTTCACTACCACACTACAGAAGGTTAACCGTCTGTAGTGTGGCAGTGAAAGGGTTCATCTTCTGTAGTGTGGTAGTGAAAGGGTTAAACATTATACACTAGATCAGATTTGGGATACGGTAGTGCAGGAGACACAACTCTGGGGTGCAGCATTTTGTAGTAACAAGTGGACCTTTAAAGTATCCATTCTCTTCTCACCAACTGTGTATTAAATGAAAGATATGGCAAGGAGCCTATGGCTACATTTACACTGCAGACGAAAAGTGGCCCAAATCTGATTTATTTGCTCATAATGTTATAATCCAAGAGGGGAATTGAATTTAAAACAACCTATTGTCCGTACTACTCTCAAAAGCAAGTGCATCTCAGTTTGTGGGGTATCCATTTGGAATGGCCTTGATGTAGCAATAAAAACAAGTACTATTGAAATGTGTAAATGATATAAACAGGAATTCTTGGACAAGTATAAGTTAGAGGAGCTTGAAAATAGCGTGAACTAGTATTTTTGTAATTATTTATCTTTTGCTGTAGTGGATAGGTATATTATTTTTGATATTGATAGATAACTTAGTACATATTATTAATATGATATTGTAAGGAAGGGGCAGGACCAGATAAGCTTTGCTTCTTTCTGTCCCTTCTCGAACAAAACCATTTGTCTTGAGCTATGTTGACAATTCCTTCCATGTCTAGGAAGTTATATTTAATTTGTATTTAATTTAGTTTCCTATTTAATTTATTTTTTATTTTGTTATTTTTTGTTTGTGTGTTTATGGTTGTTCGAGATAAATAAAGATCAAATCAAAATGTGTCTGAGATCTGATTCTTGACATGCCGGTGTGAGCAAACACATGGAATCTGATCTTTTCTATTCTGATTTGGGCCCACTTTCATAACGTGGTCCTAAATCAGATACAGAGTCTGATTTGTTTTAATTTAGCTACGCCTCCACTGCATTCAACTTATACATGAAACTATAAACTGGGACCTCAGTGTCCTCCCAAGTCAAGTCAGCAGGAAGGGTACAACTCTTACACAAGCTGAGTAACAATGTTTAACAGTGTTGAAACGTAAGGAAGAGTATTTAGTGCATGATAGTTGAAGACGGTAAGAAGGTTGGCGTTTTTTTTATTTATTTTGTGTTTTGTCAAATCGTTGGCAAATAATCACTGTTGTTGTCACAGTCTCGTCGCATGGACTCTGCTTCAGACAACCGATCGCATGACACCCATTTTGACATCAATCACAATCTTGGAACTCACCAAGGATCCATCAAGAATGACTTGTAACTCGACACGCGGGCCGCTGTGGGATTTCCAAGTCATAACATACATTCAGCCCCAATACACACGACTTATTTTAGAATTCTGAAAGGCCGTCTCTTAAGTGCTGCTCCCTGAGGGGTATTAAGACTCACGGACACTCACACACACTCACACACACTCTCACACACACACACACAAACCCCAAATGGTCTGAGAGATGGGGTCCATCTGTGCTAGTGAAAGCTGCCACTTAACCTTTGGCTGGTCCAACCTTGACCATAGCAGACCGCAGGCTGCCGTTAACAAAGGCCCTAACGGCCAGTACAACCTTGACCACAGCACAGGCGACGAAGAAGGCCGTTTCCCCACGAAGCCTGTTTTTGGGATTCGAACTTCGTCAGGGTTTTTCCGAACAGACGTACTCCGAACCTTCGTTTTTAATAAAAAATAAAAATAAAACACTTTATTTTTCAAAATAAAGTTTTTATTTTTTATTATTATTTTTTATAAATATCCTCAAACAAAATCCTCAATTTGAATAAAGTGATTAATCTGATTAAATGGGTTTTTTTCTTTATTAAATCAACTTTCTTTAATGAATATAAGTCATCAGTTTTTTTTAATACTATATTTGTAGCCTAATCCTTATCTGCAACTGTGAAGAAAAACCCCATTGGTTTAAACAGAATGAATAGACACATAAAGAAATTAAATAAATATATATATATATTTTTTTTTTTATAAAAAATAAAAAATTCGAATGTTGATTTAAAAACGTAATGAACAAAGGTCCGAACGTTCGAACGTTTGGGCTCAGCCCTACGAAGAGCACATCTCTATATTATAAATCCCATATACAGTCAGGTCCATAAATATTTGGACATCAACGAAATTTTCCTCATTTTGGCTCGGTACACCACCGGGAATGGGTTTGAACTGAAACAATCATGAAACCTTTATTTATTCTCGAAAAAAGACAATCGAGGTCACCCTCATTTTCAATGTCCTCGAGACTTTACAGACATTTCAATGCACACATGTCTACAATATAACAATAATAAATATGAATAACTATCTATATAGTACTTACTTACTATAGTCCAGAGTGCCCCACAGCAAAATTAGTATAACATTAACATAGGCATAAAATCAGCACAAAATTGACAGAATAAAAAACAATGCATAATTTGCAGACATAAGAATAGGTATAAAAGACAATAAAAGTAGTGCAATGTAAACGTGCACTTAAGAATAAGCATAACATTATGTGCATTAAGCGCAGACTTTCAGCTTTAATTTGGGTATCCAAATCAGGTGAACAGTGTAGGGATTACAACTATTTATATGGGCTTCCTCCTTTTTAAGGGACCAAAAGTAATTGCTCTGCTGCTCATCTGTTCCATGGCCAGGTTGTGTGTCATTCCCTCATTATTTCACTTACAAGCAGCAAATAAAAGGTCTTGAGTTAATTTCAAGTGTGATATTTGCTTTTGGAATCTGTTGCTGTCAACTCTCAATATGAGCTGTCACTATCAGTGAAGGAAGCCATCATTAGGCATTTAGACGTGCCACAAAGAAACGGCTAGCCAGTGAGTTCTAGAGTAGCCACGTCTAGGAAGGAGAGGGTAGGGCGTATCAGTCTATAGTCTCTTTTATTTTATCCACTTTTTCTCCCCATTTTCTATTTTTCTCCTGTCCCAATTTTTCGCCTATCCAATTCTTCCCTCCCCTGTCTTGAACGTTGCTAGACTATGCCTCCCACAGGTCGGTTGTAGTGAGGACAGAAGCCTTGCATCACGTGTCCCCTCCGGTACACGAGGAGGCAGCCTGTCGCATCTTTTCACCGCAGCAGCTCGAGCTCTCAGCGGCGAGGAGTAACGCGTGGGAGGCTCACGCTGCCCCCGATACTTCCTGCTTCCGTCGCACCGGCGTCACCCAACCAACCTGTAGGAGTCGCTGTCCACAACGTCCAATCCCCACCCACCGGCTTTCCCACCCTCTTAACACTTGCCAATTGTGTTAGTATGAACGACCGGCCAGCCGGTAGCATCGCCGAGAGCTGGGCTCGAACCCAGCGTCTCCTGCGTTAGAGGCGAGTGCCTTGCCCACTGCGCCAATCAGCCGCCCAGTCTATAGACTAGAAGTGAAATACAGGTTAATGTTTTATGCGGTTGCTATATGTTTTATTATGATGCTCTATGTTTTTTATTATGATGCTCTATGTTTTATTATGATGCTCTATGTTTTATGATGTCTGTCCATGTCCAAAATCAGGGACCACGATGGAAATAAGTGCTTGCACTTTCTCATGTTTTTATCCCTTGGATGCTGTCTTTTACTCCACAATAAGTATATAAAATAATCAATCAATCAATCAATCAATCAATCAATCAATCAAAACCTAAAACAAACCCATCAGAGAGATAGCAAAAACATTAGGTGTGGCCAAATCAACTGTTTGGTACATTCTCTTTTTTTTTTTTTTTATCCACTTTTTCTCCCATTTTTCTATATTTTCTCCCATCCCAATTTCGTATCATCCAATTCAACCCTCCCGTGTCACGAACGCTGTTTCTTGCCTCCCACAAGCCGGCTGCAATGTGGACTAAGTCATACATAGCACAAGTCCCCTCCGGTACTTGAGGTAACAGCAGTCGCATCTTTTCACCTGCGCAGCTCGATCTCTCAGTGGCGAGGAGTAACGCGTGGGAGGCTCACACTGCCCCCGACACTTCCTGATTCTACTGCGCAGGCGCACCAACCGACCTGTAGGAGTCGCTGTCCACAACGCCCAATCCCCACCCATCAGTTTCCCACCCCCTAATACGGCCAATGTGTATTAGTACGGACGACCAGCTAAACTGAAAGCAAATGTGGAGCGCTGGGCTCGAACAGGCGAGCCCAGCGTCTCCAGATTTCGTGGCGAGCGCCTTGCCCACTACGCCACGTAGCCGCCCTGTTTGGTACATTCTTAAAAAGAAAGAACGCATTGGTGCGCAAAAATTGTTGTCAATGTCCATGGGCCTGACTATAATAGGACACCAGAAAGAAAACCAGAGTTGTAGTCTGTTGTGGTCCATTTAGACGGCCGGCTGACAGTCAAATAGATTAGATTATATTCTAATGTACATTATTGTCATCATGCAGCACAAGTACACTATGACGAAAAGAGGATTGGCATCCAACCAGAGTGCAAATGTAACAGTAAAGTGCAACAGTATACAAGGTACAGGAGATTAAACTGGTTAAAAAAACAATATAAATTAGTACTACTGAGTAATAGTGATATCAGATGTATGTACAGAGTTGTAGTATTAATATGTACAGTGATACAGGTATAAAGACACTATGGTAGTAAGTCATACTGGCCAGCAGTGTAACTAGTAAGAGAAGTAGTAGTAGTAGTTTATTTGTCACGTGACTCACGTATAAAGTACAGGTACATTACAGTGAGATGCTTGGTTCATACACATACAGCTCATTATAGTAATATTCCACAATTATTACATTTGGTAGTAGTAATGGCACACATAAATTCACACCAACATGTGCATTTGTTGATACATGCAGACTAAAGTCTTGAGACAGACGTATGTGTATCTCCGCTGCCGTGTTAGTAGGTAAGGGATATGATATATAGATATCTACAGATATGTAAAAGGATTATGTGCAGGTAAGTACAGACAGGTGTGGAATGTGGATAGATATATATGCAGTGAGAATAAATATATATATATATATATTTATTCTCACTGCATATATATCTATCTGCATATATATCTATATATATATACAGCATTATAATACATGCACCAGAATTTATATAAACTGATCATGTTTCCATGCAAAACTCTCAAACGCAATTAATAGCTGCGATATAGGGAGTGATACAGGGGAGTGATATAATGGGTCAGGGTGTGATATATGGGTGTGATACAGTGGCGAGTGGTGCCCTTTGAAGCTGGGCATGTTACCTGGTCGGCCCCCCTCCCCCCCCCGCTCCCGCTCGCGGCCAGTGTGCCTACTATCGTCCGTTAACATGGGAGCGGAAGTGAAGAGGCAGCCGCCCGTCCGTCCGTCCGTGTTCATTCGTGACATCGTGAGCAGTGAGCTCGGAGGCGCCGATTGGGACAAACGCCTAGACACCGAATACAAGACACACACCATCTACCCAGCTGGTCCGCGCGCGCCGACCTGTTGGTCCGCCGATTGGGACACAAGCCTATACTTGCACCTCATGGTAACAAAGCACATCACAAGCCCTAAAAACAAGACTGTACAAACAACACAAAACAAACTGGTCAGACTACTGCTTGACCTTACTCCTATAGAACCCACCTCACCCCTGCCCACTTTGACAACCTAGGATGGCTTAGAGTTTATGTTTATTTTATGGATGAATGAATGAAAACTTTATTTAACAGATTGCAGAATGGGTACAGTACAGTACAGCTCAATACATACAATTGTTAAGGGGATGCAGACCAGAGAAAGACTTTCGACTTGTTTACATCAGGGTCCCCCATTTTCAATTCATCATAACATATATGACATACATGACATACAGATAGACAGTACTGCTACATCTATACATTTATGACATATCAGATTTGCAAATACAGTACTGTTTGTGATACAAAAAGTGTCCAGAAAAAGAGTGTATATACATTTGACGTAGAAACTGTACATTGGAGGAGGTTGGGTGGGGTGGGGTGGGGGCTGTACATTGGAGGTGGGGGAGACACACTGTACACTGTACATTGGAATACTGACAAAGCCATACTTGGTCATTTACTGTACAACTGGGTTAGGACATTTGTAGGGGCCAGTTTCGAATTGCAGTCTCCCGTAGGTGCTCTTTGAGAGTGCTTTTGAAAGTGGGTAGTGATTCACATTCCTTTACAGCTGTGGGTAGGGCGTTCCACATTGATGTGGCATAATTGCGAAACGTGTTTAGTCCCTTGTTTGAGCCGAATCTGGGTTTAACATGATTTGTGGAGTTGTGTTCTGGTGTTGTGGTCGTGGTATTCACTGACCTTTGGGAAGTATTTTGACATGTACATGGGTACCTTCAGGGCCGCCTCAGGGGGTGTGCGAGCAGTGCGGTCGCACAGGGCCTCGCGGGAAGGGGGGCCTCGCAAAAAAAAAAAATTTTTTTTTTTTTTTTATTTTTTTTTTATTTTTTTTATTTTTTTTTGCGAGGCCCCCCTTCCCGCGAGGCCCTTTTTCATCACAGACCTAAAATCTAGTTTTGCTTATATGCTTATATATTTCACATTAGACACGTTTGTAGAATGACTTGTTCCTGGGTCTGCACCTGGGTCACTATTGGAGCTCTGGTGCTCTGCAGCAGCATTGGTTTCAATGAGGGGAGGGGTTACAGGTAAGGTAGCGTCTGACTATTCCGCGCGTGCAGCATTGGAGTTTATGCCAGCCAAGGTGAAGAGGACATCGTTCGGCAGATGGACTGAAGATGAAAGTTGTTGCATGTTAGACAGTTCAGTCAGGCTAGCCATCCCGGCTAAAGACAGGGACAGCTAGTTAGCTTTAGCTACGTTATAATATTGAGTGCTAACGTGTGGTTCAGTCGGGATAGCCATGATGATGTCGGCTAGTAGCTAGCTTAGCTAACGGCTAACTAGCGTTAGCTAACCTATCCAGAGGAGCGAGGCGAGGCGAGTGGATGTCTTTTCAAAAGAAGGAGAAGAGAACTTGTGAGCAGATAAATCTGTTAGGCAGCAATACGCCGAAAGGTGTCCAGTCTGCCGGAAAGTACTCGAAGAAGAAGAAGAAGAAGAAATTTCACCGTGGGCCAAGTCTCCTTCCAACTTTACCATTGGCGCCGGCCGCGCCGCATTCATTGATACTGCGTTATGGTGAGTCAACCTATGATTATATACCCGCCGTGGACCTGACCTATCTATCTTTCTCTCTCTCTGGAGCCAAACTGGTCGACTAGCTAATATATAGTACTACTAGTAGCTAACTGTGTGTGCCTGGTGAGAGCACCTGGCTGTATGTAGACAGTAGCCGCATAGCTTGTTAGCTGTTAGCTAACGCAGAAGCATGCTATGCGGCTACTACATACAGCCAGGTGCCTGATTGAGCTAACTGTTAGCCAGTTAACTGTTTAGCGTCAGCTGGGAACGTTCGTTTGATGCTATCAGTTAGCCTTGAGAATAGCAGGCCCTGGCACTCTGACTACGACATCATCTTTGACAGAAGATGTAGTCGGGCCTGCACCATGACAAGGCTCTGGCCATAGCTTTGTCCCGACAGCGAGAGGCCTTTCGTCAACGTGGAGACCTGTGTTGCGGCCTTTCGCCCTGCGTTCCTCGTGCAGGTAACGTAAGATTAATGAAAATGTCATGACATTACCCCACTCTTCCTTCCTTCCCCTCCCGAATGTTTTGTTAATAACGATGTTTTTTTCCAGGCAAAACATATGCTACTTCACAACATTTGGAGATACGACATGTGCTGTGTGTGAATGGTCGTTTGTGTAGCTTGGGTAGCGTTGGGCCGTTGGCCAAAGCTGTGTGTCACGTGGCCTGGTGTCACAGTACCTGGCTAGCCTATTTAGCTGATGTCGGCCATTGGCTCCTTGCTGCTTTGGTTTCTCTGTTGACCCTCTTCTTGTTGGATTTAAGTGTTGATCTTTGTCCTTTTGAATCTCTCATACATGCTATAGTCTCTCTCTAACACACACACACATGTTCTCTCTCTCTCTCTCTCTCTCTTTCTAACACACACAGTCTGCCTATGGCGGCCTTTCTCGATGGCTAGGCTGTGCTCGCTGAGTCTGTATAGTCAAGGATCTTCAGTCACAGTGCTCAGGTATTCTGCCACTGTGTACTCTCTGTTTAGGGCCAAATAGCATTTCAATTTCTTTCCAATGTGTCTCTCTCTCTCTCTCTCTCTCTCTCTGTACACTGTATATTGACTGTAGAACGGGAGCTCTCTCTCGCTCTCTCTTTTGCTATATGTTGACTGTATCATGCCCCGCCTCGGGCAGCGCTATTATTTAAGAATATGTTGACTGTATAAAAAAAAATATATATATATATATATATATATTTTTTTTTTTTTTTTTTACCTTTGGGGGGGGGGGGGGGGGGGGGCCTCGCGTTAAATCTCGCACAGGGCCTCGCATTTCTCCCAGGCGGCCCTGGGTACCTTGGTCGTGTAGCGCTGCCTGATGTGACCAAATACGAGGTCCCCCACGAGAGGAACATTAGGAGACTCATGTTCATAAACAAGGCAATTGAAATGTGTCTTTGTAATATTCCTCCTAATTACACACATAGACTCACGTTCTCCCACACACATGTATTTCATCAGAGAGGTCAGAGTGCAGGGTTGCCTGCATTCCAACGCCCCTGGGGCCGTTTGGAGTTCAGTGCCTTGCTCTAGGGTGCGTCGGAAGACATGGTGGACACCGTAGATGTAACACAAGCTACCCTCCGGTTGCTGGCTGGCTGGCAGCTGGAAACAACCCCCTGACGGTGTACTGGGGACTGAACCAGCAACCTTTTGGTTACTTTTTGCCTCCCTACGTCTAAGCCATGCTGCCAAAACGAGTTCCTGTTCTCGGACTGTGTAGTCAATGTGTTTGAACACAGGCAAAACTCTCCCTAAGCCAGAAGCTACACGGTTAATATGATGTCATCTGAGAGGCAGTGTCTGGAGATAATAATAATAAATAATAATATAATAATAATAATAATAATAATAATAATAATAATAATAATAATAATAATAATATAATAATAATAATATCTTAGATTTATATAGCGCCTTTCAGGAGACCCAAGGTTCTTAACAGTCAGGAGGGGGCAGCTAAGGGAGGGGAACAGGGAACAACATAACAACAAAAACAAAAGAAAAGAAAAGAAAAGAAAAGAAAAGAGGCAGAGTAATTTACAAATTTGGTGAAGAGGTGGGTTTTGAGTTGGGATTTGAAGGAGTGCAGGGATGTAGCACTACGGATGTTGGGGGGGAGTGAGTTCCAGAGGGTTGGTGCGGCCACAGAGAAGGCTCTGACTGGGAGTGGGACGGACAACAAGTCTGCATGAGTTTGGAAAGCAACTGCAGCATTTGTGAAGAGGATGTGACAAAGTATGTGTCCATGATTTACCTCGGCGTTACCAGAGAGCGCTGGTAAAGGCGACTGAGAGCTCACAGCAGGATGTTTTGGATCAGAACCGACAACACAACCACCAGCACCACAGAATAAAGCTCATTATTTGGGTCAACAACTCGAATCATTCAGTTGGTCTCCCATTCATTCTCTCTGGAGCTGCTCCAGTCTCTACATACAGGGAGTTAAGTCTTACTTCTTGGGAGAAAGTTATTTGTGTTCTTGAACCATTGTTTTAAAATTGTTCTTATTCAAGATTCAAGATTGTTTATTGTCATGTGCACAGTTAAACAGACAGTTTGCCATAAAATGGAAATCGTACTTTGCTAGTCCGCCCTTCACACAAAATCACACAATACTTAACTTAAACATATTTTTGAGTGGTATGTGTCATTTAAAGGTGGTCTTTTCTTTGTTAAAATAAGTGTTAACTCTACATTCTGACAGCCAGCCCATCACTGATAGTGTGTGGTCAGTAACATGGGTCTCCCAGTCCCTCCTGCTCTGCAGTAAACAGCCATCACTGATAGTGTGTGGTCAGTAACATGGGTCTCCCAGTCCCTCCTGCTCTGCAGTAAACAGCCATCACTGGTATAGAGTGTCTGGTCAGTAACATGGGTCTCTCAGTCCCTCCTGCTCTGCAGTAAACAGCCATCACTGATATAGAGTGTCTGGTCAGTAACATGGGTCTCCCAGTCCCCCCTGCTCTGCAGTAAACAGCCATCACTGATATAGAGTGTCTGGTCAGTAACATGGGTCTCCCAGTCCCTCCACTCTGCAGTAAACAGCCATCACTGATATAGACTGTCTGGTCAGTAACATGGGTCTCCCAGTCCCTCCTGCTCTGCAGTAAACAGCCATCACTGATATAGAGTGTCTGGTCAGTAACATGGGTCTCCCAGTCCCTCCTGCTCTGCAGTAAACAGCCATCACTGATATAGAGTGTCTGGTCAGTAACATGGGTCTCCCAGTCCCTCCTGCTCTGCAGTAAACACAAAATAAATGTTCTGGTATCCCTTACCCCTTTATCCAATCAGGAGAGAGAACACTAGATATTTTGAACTTATTTCAAGAAATCTTGCCGAGACAAATTTGCTTACTGCACCGGTCGTTTATTTTACTTGTTTCAGGGACACATTTGCTTAAAAAAAGTATTTCTTATTTTTGTCAGACCATGTTTGCAGTGTTGATCAGTTCGCTCTCCTGATTGGATAAAGTGGGAACAGGATACCAGAGGAGTGGAGGGACATGGGAGACCCATGTTACTGACCAAACACACTATAATATGATTGATTGATTGATTGATTGATTGATTGATTGGTTGATTGGTTGATTGATTGATTGATTGATTGATTGAAAACTTTATTAACAGATTGCAGAATGGGCACAATACAGTACGGCTCAATACACATAATTGTTAAGGGGATGCAGACCAGAGAAAGACTTCGTCTTGTTTACATCAGGGTCCCCCATTTTCAATGCATCATAACATAATATGACACACTACAGTACACATTTATGCCAGATCTACAAATACAGTACTGTTTGTGATACAAAAAGAGTCTAAAAAAGAGAGTATATATACATTTGAGGGGAAGAAACTGTACATTGGAGGAGGTTGGGTGGGTTGAGTATAGGACTAGGGGGTGGGGGGGGGGGGACTGTACATTGGACTTGGAGGGGTTGTGATGACGTCGTAGAGCTGTTATTTTAACATGTAGACCACTCATTTTAATAACAAACAAAAAGAAACACGTACCACTTACAGCACCTTTAATCCCCAGCCTTATCTTATCTGCTGACCACTTATAGTTATCAGACAGAGAGTGGCTATATAATGGAACGATCCATTTCCCCGTCGCTCGCTGTGTGTAACGTTTACTAATCTCATCTCAAAGTGGGCATCATCATTAAACAAACTGTAATTAACACAACACGCATTTTTAGACTGACGTGCGCGCAATTCTATTCAGAATCAAAACAATGATTTATCATTACCCCCCCCCCTGTAGTGAAATTAGAACGATTTGTGTGCTGATGGATAATTCATTAACCCCCCGGAGAGCATTTAGCCTAATTCTCAAGGAGGCATGGTTTTTCAGATATAGGCTAGGCTCTCGATTCATTCATCATTCTCT
>NW_028170484.1:0-70701 GCF_963971535.1 Notolepis coatsorum
TACTCCCCAAGCCTGCATAATAGCAAATACAATAGACAATGAACATGTTAATTGTATGCATTTTACGCCTGCTTGGATGAGGAATACTATGTAAATTGTATTGTTAATATTCAAATGTCATTCAAATTTGTCTCATTTCCACCTACAGTACTGAATTCATATTAATCTAAAGTGACCAATTTGTTGATATTGGAAGGAACATTTTGCCCTCCTTCAGAAATAGTGGGGCCTATTTAAATACCACTGAATACATGTTTTGACATTTTAAATTGTGGCTTTCAAAGTTGTTTTCAAAGAATATACCGGTCACTCGCTGAGCGCTGACATTCAGACGCACTTTTCATCAGGCGTCATCTTGTGCTTCTGTTGACTAAAGATCACAGTCTGTTCAGAGAGGCAGGCTGTTAGTAGACGGAATAAAAACACACACTTTGTATATTCGCCCCCCCCCCCCCCCCCCCCCTCCAGTATTTCCTATTTGCCTTCTCAGAGAAGTTGGTGACAAGTACAATTAAGCTCACAGCAAAACCAGGAAATCTCATCAGAATCAAAGACGAGGGAGAGAGAGAGGGAGAGCTAGGCTTGTAATTCCATACAACTTTTAAATTAATTGAAAAAGTTCCAGGAATATCATTTTCGAAATGGCACCAAATGCTCAGTGCACATTGATTAACGATTTACATTTAGTCATTATTTCATGCATGTGAGCGGGCCGTTGTTAGATAAAGCAGCAAGAAGGTCCCGGGATCCAACGTGGGTTTCCTCTCAAATCAAATCAAATGTATTTGTAAGGCCCGACAACACACGTTAATGTCCCCATGGGCCGTACACTTCTTCTTTAAACAAGTCAAGAAGAAACATCACAATAAGTCAAGAACAAAACAAGAACACCATAAGGTCAAATTTTTTTTAAATAAATGCAAAAAATATAATAAATGCAACACTCCCAGACATACCCCACGCGAAGGTAAGGAAAAACTCACTAATACCTAGCAATAGGAGGGGATTAGAGAGTTCCCATGTTTGTATTGGGCGGAGATGGAGCAATAAATATAAGTAGTGAGCATATGCATACATGGTGACAGTAGAATCATAGTATATAAGAACATTGTGAAGACAGAGACAGAGGTTAAAAGGTTCTCCTATGTCTGCAGAAAAGCAGACAAGGGAGCAAATAGACATCCTAACTAAACTAGACAGATTCATCTAAGGGTCAGGCCCCGACCAGGTGAGATCAGGGTGGGTTGAAGGAGAGAGAGAAAAGATGGGTCTTAAGCAGGGATTTAAAAGCTTCGACAGAGCAGGCGCCCCTGACGACGGCAGGTCATTTGTTCCACAGGTAGGGAGCGCGGTAGACAAAGGCTCTGTGGCCGGCGGATTTCTTTTTAACCCTAGGAATCGATAGAAGCCCTGCTGATTACCCTGGGCTGTCTGCAGGGTAGCCAGAGAACCAAGGGACTCCTGAATAGGCAGGACCTGGGCTCGGAGCTCCTGTACAGCAGCCGCAGTCGCACCTAACTGTAGGCTGTGGTCGTTGGTCAATTCGATCTGGACCGCCAACGCTGTCCTGACTCTGTCTGTGTCGGCTGAGGTCGTCATGGTCGGGTCGTAATGTTATGGTTTGAAACCGACCCCAACAGCACGGCACAGACAGGTAGTTCAGAGTTAGCCAAACACTAGGGCGTATTTATTACAGAATCAAAAATGAGCCAGATAACAAATCAGAATTAACAAAAAGGAGAATGCTTTCGGCAGAGTTGACTGCGGCTCTGCAGATCCTCCCGGTTTAGAGGTGGGGAATCGGCGTAGGCACCACTACCTCTGCAGCTCTGCAGATACTCCCGGATCCAACTCGGGGAGGAAACGGAGAGAGAGAGAGAGTGGTCAATAATCAATCCAACTGTACACAGAGGCAGTGCAGTTCAGTCCTCCTTAGCTGAGTCCAGTATAAATCACAAGTGACTTGATCTTCGGTGTACCAACACACAAGTTAGCAGAGTCCAGTACAAAACAAAAATGGTAATTCTTCAGTGTTATCCTAACACACAAATTAGCTGAGTCCAGTACAAAACAAAAACGGTATTTCTTCAGTGTTATCCAAACACACAAAAAACAGATAATCCAAAAGGTTTGTTTCCAAAAACTCACCAAAGCGCAAACGCGTAAAGCGGGCAACGAGGCACAGCTCCAACGGATGATCGAGATATACACCAGCGGTGACTTCCAAAGACGTCCTGGAGAAGAAGTAGACGAGGCACAACAATGGGGGGGAACAGGCAATAGCAGTAGTAATCCAAAATGACCCGACAACGATTGATAGAAGGCCCGAGTATATGAAGCCTCTGGAGAGCTAATTACAAACTACAACAGGTGCGAGATGGAAATTGGTAATCGCTCCTGAAGCGTGTGGCAGGGAATGGACCAATCATCACAGTACCTTGAAGAAGCGTGTGGCGGGGAATGGGCCAATCCTCACAGAACCACTGGTATTAGAGCTGGAGTTGGTCCCCAGGACTGTGGCTGAACCACTGGTATTAGAGCTGGAGCTGGTCCCCAGGACTGTGGCTGAACCACTGGTATTAGAGCTGGAGCTGGTCCCCAGGACTGTGGCTGAACCACTGGTATTAGAGCTGGAGCTGGTCCCCAGGACTGTGGCTGAACCACTGGTATTAGAGCTGGAGCTGGTCCCCAGGTGCTAGAATGTAGCTGAACCACTGGTATTATAACTATTATAATCTAGCCCTATGTTACTCTATTTCATTAGCACTAAAAGTGATTTTTCTTTATTGTGTAAGAAACTTCAGAATGTTATCTTTCAAAAGAGACTGCGTGTGCTTTAAGCATAAAGTATAAAGATCAGCTTTGCAAAGTATGCAGTCCTCAAGTTCAAGTAAAACAAATTCCTGCTTTTCTGGGCACATGTTGAGATGTTAACACCCAATTTAGCACAACAATGGCAGTAACAAAAAACTGTTTAAATCACCCAACTATCACTTTCACCCAGTTTAAACTGGCCATCAGATCTAAACCAACATGAGTTATGAGAGTTCCAAAAGGCTTGTTGTCCATACACAAGCCCAAGCTCTTCAAAAACATTTGTGAGTAGTATACACAAATAAATGTTGTATTGAAGCTTTAATCACTCACAGGAACTCATCTTCTGATGTACTGTAGTTAGTAATGAAAGTGTCACTCTGCCTGTCTCTCCTATCAAACAACACTATAACTCTACCCCCTATAGAAGACTAACTATGTTGTGTTTATAATGGCGGCCTGCACTATTGACTGGCCCCAAGCCTGCCAGCCATTGTGCCAGATCCTTCCAGCTTAACACATGGATTATAAACTCTCCAAGGCAAGGAGGCCGCTAGCGAATCACAGCATGCGATTAGCGAAGAATAACAACGCCATGTGGCGCGCAATTAGCAACTGAGACCAACCTCTTACCCACGTACTGTAGCATGATGCTCTGACCTCAGCCAGTGCCAAGAAAAGTCACTCTAATGTCAGCGAGACGCCAAAAGAAAGTGTTGTGAAGTTGAAAGCTGTTCGACCTCGAGAGCCGCTGACCTAAGCGACTGTTAATAAAGTCGACTTATTAAAAAATAAAAGCGGCCAATTTCCCTGGTCGACGCTGTGTTGGTGTCAAGATAAATGTGTCCGCAGTCTTCTTAATGAAGCTGTTTTAATTCCCCCTTTAATTGCTCCTCTTCTAGTTTAAATCCACTTTGGCTAATCCCCAAGAACCTTGCCTATATTTCCCAGGACGCGATGATGCTTTACTGTATGTTCCCTCCTCCCGCGTTAGCTTCTTCTACTCCGGCCCCTCCCACCCATCACCACACCACCCCTATTATCCACTGCCACCCATCCCTAACTTTGTCTGTCCTTACTGTGCACATACTGTAGTTGTTGCACTAAATGCTGCCTTCACTCTCACCTTTAAAATAAATGCTGAGAATTTGGTCAGGGAAGGACCCACACCCACCTACATGTGTGTGTGCATGCGCACACACACACACACACACACACACACATGCACACACGCACGCACGCACGCATACACGCACACACACACAGTATACAAAAGGGAAATGAAGCAAGACGAACATGAACTTGGCTTCGTGTGTGTATCAAAAAGTTATATTATTGGTGTGCATGTATGTAGGTGTATGTAAATGTGTGTGTGTGTGTGTGTGTGTGTGTGTGTGTGTGTGTGTGTGTGTGTGTGTGTGTGTGTGTGTGTGTGTGTGTGTGTGTGTGTGTGTGTGTGTGTGTGTGCGTGTGACTGTGTGACTGTGTACGTGTGTGTATCAAATAGTTATATTATTGGTGTGCATGTATTTATGTGTATGTAAATGTGTGTGTGTGTGTGTGTGTGTGTGTGTGCATGTGTGTGCGCGCGCGTTGTGTGTAGGTGTGTGTGTGTGTGCGTGTGTGCGTGTGTGTGTGTGTGTGTGCGTGTGTGTGTGTGTGTGTGTGTGTGTGTGTGTGTGTGTGTGTGTGTGTGTGTGTGTGTGTGTGCGTGTGTGTGCGTGTGTGTGTGTGTATTGGACAAACATCACTAGGCTTGATCTCACTGTAGATTGACTACCATGATCTCTCTTTGGTCACTGTGGGGAAATATAGTGTAGGACTATGAGCTTAATTCATATCTGCCAGACAAGGCTCTTAATTGAAAAGCAGAGTGTCCCCACACGCCCACACGTGCACACATACATAGGCGCACATGCACAGACACACACACAAACACACACACACACATCAGTATCAGTCATAATTAAAGCGGCCGGCTGACAAGGCCCCTCTGAGATTAAAAAGTCTAGGGGACCAATTATGAATCTTCACCCTCACCTTCAGCAAAGGGCAGTCTTCAGACGATTTTGAGACACAGACAGAATAATTCCCCTGTCAGACGCCCTCACCCCCACCCCCCTGCTCCCATCCAGTCAGAGGATTATGGCCTGTTTATGGTAATGAGGGAACAAGGCTTCTATATGCTACTATATGTCAGTCAGTCAGTCAGTCAGTCAGTCAGTCAGTCAGTCAGTAAAATACGGTTAGTCAATGAGTCACCTTTACTGAAGTTCACGTACACGTCAAGCACATTGTCCACTCTGCTAAGCATGTGTGATGCCCACTAGAAGTGGTATCACGTTAATATCATTAGATTATGTGTCCAAACGTTGTGAACATACTTGTACAGTATTACCTCCATTAGAAATAAGGTAGAACAGTCATGTCATACTTAATGGACAACATTAATATAATTTGGTCAATAGGTGGCAGTATAGGACTTGTGTTCAGTAACTTCGCCTTCTAGGTGACCATACCCTGCTGTCTAGGGGCGCACGAGGCGAGCTGATCCTCACAAAACGAGAGGATTCAGACCCAGTAACATCATGTCCGCGCCTCCTTTTGTCCATGACTAACTACAACCTGTTTTATAGGTGAGTGATACATTACAAAACACTAGGGCTCACCCCTATTAGTCGATTAGTCGACTAATCGGTCGAAAGGAGCCATAGTTGACTGCCAACCTCTTAGTCGAAAAAAAAAAAAAAAATTAATTTTTTATCATTCTTTCCACTATTTGTCTATTTTTAGTTAATGTACAAAAATATATATTATATAAATTATAAAACTATTTTTTTCTTTTCTTTTTTACAGCTACTGTTTTATATATACTGTTTTTTAGTAATAACTAGAAAGTAATGGTATTTATTCAACAACAGGTGATTGTATAGATTAGTATTAGTATCATTAAAAGTTCGATGCTCAACTATGCTTCACCCACGGAAAGGTTGTTGGCACATTGGTTCCACACGGACATTATATGTTGTTGCACTTGCTTCCAGAAGGCTCCGTTTAGGTAGCAGGGGCTCTGTTGTGATTTTAAATGCACAATAAATATTCAACATTCTCTTTTGAGACTCCGCCTCAGACTCTTATCATTTGGCACTAAAAGCTAAACATTGTCACCGGTATGGCTGTCCGCAACATGTCATTAATTGTGTGCGAGAGGTCGATCAGTTAGCCACATTAGTGTGAGCTATAGGTTAGCCACTAGCTAACGCGAGCTAGATGGAAATACAAACAATGTAACGTTACTGGTGAAAAAGTGATTTACCTTGGAATACTCCTTTGCCAACTTGCTGTGCTTTGCTTGCAGGTCTGCAGCTGGATTATGAATAGTCCCAACTTTAGCCACGGTAACGTTAAGCTAAAACTAGCTTTTCAAATAGCTCTTCAGCTAATGCTAATAACAGCTCCCATCAGCCGTCACACTGTTCTGTCGGGACGATGGCATTAAGAAAAGTTATAATTATTTTGTCTCGTCTTGTTTTAGTCAACAATATCAACATACATGAAGAGAAATTTCGTCCTGGTTTTTGTAAATTACATTTTTGTGTCCTCAGTTGTGGTCAACGATATTTAATAAACTATTTAGTCTCATCTTTCGTCACCATTTTAGTCAACAAAATTAACACTGCAACAGAGGCACTGAAAGAGGATTTCACCCATCTAATGAACACACTAGACTAGACAAATATCAAGATGTATCCATCAGTGGACCAATTGCATGCTTTTGCAGAGGACAAGAAGCCTTCAGTCGACTCCTTCAGACATTAACACAATGGGGACGAACAACAGAGATCTCCGTGTTTCGATTCCACCCGTTGTGGACAGAAGCACGGATAAATCCGTGGCAAGTTGTTATTGCTTTTATTCCATTTTAATAACCTATCGCCGAGCGGCACTGCAGATTTACCCTACTCTGTGAATTCGACAAAGTGCAATACCGGCCAGATCCTCTTAGGGGCGCTATCGCGATAATGCAGTGTTCCCTGTGGCCGAACGGTGGACTCTTTTTTTTTTACTTTCAATGGAGTTTTATGTTAGCTCGATTCTGGATCTGCAGCCTGTAGCTTGGATTACGTTTTGCATCGCAGATTTCACCATGCAATAAGGGGATTTATCATCAGCCAATGGACATATCGATCTACCAGATGGCGATCGTTAACAGGGAAATGCTCAGGGGGATCCCACCGGACCGCGGTAAGATCTTTTTCACGTAAAGTACATCCCGATCGGGCCTTGTTTTGATAGCCATCCAGGCGTTCGGCCTATGAGGCTAATGAGGCTAACGCGGTTATTGGTAATCAATCATCAGAAACGACGTCCCCCCCCCCCTTCATGCAAACATCCGTGAGGATTGTGCCGATCATATGCAGTTTGAGTTTTAACTGGAGCGTATCTATAACCAAAATGCCATTGGATTAGCTATTAGCCCATTATCTCGGCTTCCAGGAAATATACTAGACCAAATCCGGTGTAATGCTTATATTCACAGCGCTATACAATTAGAACGTATTGATGAAATTTCTTTTTCTTTAAGCCATTTTGAAGGGACGGTTTATGGTCTCAATTTGAATTCACAATGAGAATGGACAGATAGCAATACTATAAAGTATAGATTTAGCTCTACAAACAGCCCCACGTCTGTTTACATTTCCCGGTCCTCTTGAGATTAATTAGACTCATCCCAGTGGCCGCGAAAGTGTTAAGCACCCCCCACAGCCCAAATGTAATGATAAAAAAATAAAATAAAAAGACTAATAGTCGACGAACGGCAAATTTTGGCCAATCATAGTCGACTATCCAAATCCTTAGTCGGGCACAGCCCTACAAAACACACATAAAGGTTAACAATGATACATGCAATGTCGAGAGCCCAATGAGGTTATGTTTGAGTCAAGTTTAAGAAGTTTAAGACGACGAGTAAAGAGTGGTTTAGAAGTTGACCGTCAATTGATGACGCCGTGTCTCGTGGCACGTTAAATAAAGTGTTGAAATACAATTCCCCATTAATCATTAAAGTATCGGAGCTAAGTATCTCCAAGGGGGTTATAAAGGTTATGTTTGGGAAATATGTACTGTTTTGAGTTGAAATGCTGTTTGGTAAATGAATATCGACATACTGTATCTGGTATAAGTGTTAACTAGCATTAGCCCATGCTAGCTAGAAGTTAGCTAGGTACTGGAGCTGTCCCTCGTGCTCTGTCTCTCTCACTCTCTCTCTCTCTCTCTCTCTCTCTCTCTCTTTCTCTCTCTCTCTCTCTCTCTCTCTCTCTCTCTCTCTATCTCTCTCTCTCTCTCTCTCTCTCTCTCTCTCTCTCTCTCTCTCTCTCTCTCGCTCACTCTCTCTCTCTCTCTTTCTATCCCGCTCTCCGTAATTGTAAATATAAATCTATTCCTTTGGGTTTCACCATGGTCACTCACTGTTTAGCAACTCCTAGTAAGGCTGAGATCAGCCATAGCCTATACATATATATAAATGCACATTCGATGCACATTGATTAAAGGTTCAAACGAACTTGAGCTGGAACATTATGAGTGACACAGAGGTGTTGAGGTATTCCTGTGCACTATAGAATAGTGGATATGACTGATGATAAACGGATGATGATAACGGTAATAGCTATTAATGATGTAAGGAATTGTTTGACAGACAATTAGAATGACAGTGTTTTATTAAAAGAAGACAGATCTCTTCCAATATGCCTGAGATTAACAGGATAATGCTCCCTTTTCACGTGCTTATATTTAAGACACCAAATATGCATAAATACATAATTAATTACAATGTAGGGCTACAGTATATAATGCTGGATAACTACATTTGAAAGGAAAATGCTCCTGAAGTGAACCAGGATATCCTAAAAGGGTAGAATTTGTACTGTAATGATATGAATATGCCTTTGAATTGATGACAAGAACGGAACTATAATTGAATGTATTAAAAGTAATGTAAAATAATTGAACTAAGTGATGATTGAAGATCAAGTCAAGAGTTTTATTTGTCACGGCATACAAGTATACAGTGAAATGCGGGTGGTCTTGCCCGCAACGATGTGCAATACAGTGGTACAACATGTAATAGAATCCAATAAAAAACAACATTGTGCAATAAACAGGTAACAGGTAACAGGTAACATGGTGGGACATCTCGGTATCTGTACATAGTTATTTACAGGGCATATAGGACATGCTAGGTAGCTTAGGTAGTGCAATACACTGTTACTGTTGTTATACTAATATTAAAGTGACCTTTCCTTTTTCGCCATAAGTGTGGGCGTGTGCGGCATGAGTGTGTGTCTGCTCATGTTAAAGTGTTAAAGTGGCTGCTGGTGTGTGAGCGTGCACAGCGTGCGTGTCGTGTGTGTGCTCATGTGTGCTTGTGTGTGGATAGATCAGTGTTCTGTGGCACTCTGTGTTCATTGTTCAAGGCTCTGATGGCCTGGGGGAAGAAGCTGAGCCTAAGCCTCTCTGTCCTAGTAGCTGGGGTTCGCAGGCGTCTGCCTGACCTCAGCAGCTGGAACAGGCTGTTATTGGGGTGGTGGGGGTCTTTCATTATTCTGCAGGCTCTGGATTTGCACCTCTTGTTGTATAGAACCTGCAGGGGAGGTAGTGCAATACCCGTGGTACGCTCGGCTGAGCGCACCACTCTCTGTAGGGCCTTCTTGTCCAGTGCCGTGCTGTTTCCATACCAGGCAGTGATGTTTCCAGTCAAGATGCTGTTGTGGCTGATGGTTGTTTAACACAGCAGGAGACGATATTTCCAATTTCAACAGGCAATTTGTTTAATGAAAGAAAGTTTTAACAGCAGAAGCTATGGATCAGCAGACGGTCACCACAGTTGAAGAAAAACACTCTAACTCCTCAATCCCTCTGCTTGTCCCATAAATACCTTCTCAGCCCTGCCCCCCCCATGACAGATAAGATGACGTGACACATTATATCAGATATGACATGACGTACATTAAAATGACACATAGATTTAACATCGAAGAGAGATGCGATTGAGTGAGATGTGTGTATATGTATGTGTGTGAAAGAGAGAAAAGATTAAAGAGAGAAAAGATTAGTGAGATGTGTGTATATGTATGTGTGTGAAAGAGAGAAAAGATTAAAGAGAGAAAAGATTAGTGAGATGTGTGTATATGTATGTGTGTGAAAGAGAGAAAAGATTAAAGAGAGAAAAGATTAGTGAGATGTGTGTATATGTATGTGTGTGAAAGAGAGAAAAGATTAAAGAGAGAAAAGATTAGTGAGATGTGTGTATATGTATGTGTGTGAAAGAGAGAAAAGATTAAGATATGATGTACCAGATTAAAGCACACATGATGTACAAGATTAAAAGCACACGACGTGATGTACCGAAATGTCTATCTGCAAAGTTGTTTTAAGAACATCAGCCAGACCGTCTTTCAGTACTGCTTAGTTGACCCATATTAAACTAGTTCAGTTCATATACACATTTTCCCCAACATTCCCCCATTTGGGGCTATCCCTAGTCCCACCCAAATCATATAACCAAGAAAATGTGAACGTCTAACTAAACGAGAAACCATATTTACATAATAAAAGTTTAAATGCCTAATCTAAACAAGAAACCTAATACATTTTAAATGTCTAAATAAACAAGAACGCTTACTTCATTCCCTGGACCCCTAACGGACCAACAAAGGCTGATTACCGTTCTCACAATAAACACAAAACCGCTCAAAACAAGAGTAATAACAAAACATCAAAAAAATACCCCAACTTATAATCCTAACCTGACAGACAAATCCCCCCAACCTCCACCGCTTACCAAATGAGCCACAGTTCCGGCCGGAAACCGCGACTCTCATCAGGGAAAGGAGAAGTTGACCGTCAGAACTAAACATAGAACATCCCTCCCCCAAAAAAATTACATTGTCTCTTCCATAACATTGAGTCCTAGTGTCCATCGCTCAGCCCCCCTTCCATGCCCACGCCATAGTCTCCTCACCGTATTGCCAAAAGTCACATTTTGCCAATACAGCAACCACCACGCCACACCTCCAGTCCCCGTAGAAGCATGTCCCCATGCCTGGACGGGAGGCGCTGGTCCCGACCTCACCACGTGTCCCCCCATCTTCGACGGGAGGTGCCCATCTTGCCCACTGCGTTAGCCCCCCCCATTGTCCCTTCAGTCCCCAGAACCGATCCCCAGAACACTTCTTCTCAATGCTTCCTCAGGCTCAGAACCGACACTCCGTACCATTCCATACCGATGCCTCTTCCATTCCGGTTTGACCAGGACCATGAGTAAAATAAACAAAAATAATAAAAAATAAACCATCACTCAGACCATCCCCCGTCACTCTAAAAGGAATAAAACAAACAAAACTGAACCAAACAGAAAGAAAATGTCCCTTCCTCACCATACGCCTAGTTAAAGGAATAAAACAAACAAAACTGAACCAAACAGAAAGAAAATGTCCCTACCTCACCATACCCCTAATCCTCTATCCCCTCGTCTCCCTCTAAGGCAGCATAAAGCTGAGGGCATGGCCCGATTTGTGGCTCAATCTCTTTCTGTCCCACCATCAGCATTCGGCTCGTTACGTGTGAAGTTACCAGCCTACCCAAGAGAGGCATACCACAACAGAAAAGGAGAACCAATATCAACCCTGCCACCCCAATGGATATCCCCGTCTGCATCACTATGCTTCCCCACTGTCCCAATCTTTCCAACACCCCACTCCCCCACCATTCTTCATTCCGGCCAGAATTCCCCCTCAACTCCTCCCTCAAATCCTTCAGCTTAGCCAAGGCCTCGGAGAACTTTCCCCCTGGCCCCACATTCGTCGGAATGAATGTGCAGCAGTACTGTCCAAACATGGAACAGACTCCACCCTTCTCCGCCATTAACCAGTTCAGAGCCTGTCTATTCTGCCACGCCACCGTACTGGTCGCGTGCATCTGGTCCCCCATTGCATCCAACGCCTCCTCGGTGTAGTTGAGATACCGCTGCTGATTGTAAAACAAATAGTTGATCCACCCGGTGTTCTTATTGACCGATATCCATGGCAGAATAGACTCAAACCCTGCCGCAATCTCATTCTTAGCCATGAACTCGGCTGGAATGCCCCTTGGCTGTCCTATGCTGTCCAGATACACCCTTGGGTCTGCCTTGTAGCTACGCTTCGTTCGAGAGATAGGAGACTCAGAAGGTCCTTCCGTCACTGATAATGGTAGGACCACCATTGGCATGATCGCCTGAACCCGGGCACATCTACCTGACCAATCTAAAGGAAGTGTATTCCTCAACCTCCTACCGCCGCAGAGCCAGTATTGGTCCGCCAGTGCTATATCCTGGACATGAAAAGGGCAAGCTACAGGCCGTGGGTTGGTATCCACTCCCTTTAACACGACCCCGTGTCCACACTTTCCTTCTTTCGTGCAGTTAGTCGTGATGCTCCAAATAGTAGTGCACCGCCCCTCTGCCACCTCCCCTACGTCCCGGGTCCCCTCCTTTTGCAAGCACTCGAAATCCTTGGTCAGCCATAGTTTGACACCTCTGGGTATTGGCAACCCCGTCGCTACCCCCTGCACACGTACATCCAATTTCCTACAACGTTCCCGCATAGTGACATCCTTGAAATCCGTGACGTTTCCTGCCGCCTTAAAACGACTAGAGCCGAGAAACCCCAAACACTCTGCCTCGCACCAAGGGCGACTATTATGGGGCCCCTCCCATGCCTCTGCGTCCCTGTCACACTGAGCCCAACTGAACTTCGTGCCCTTCACCAGCAGCCTATCCGGACGTGCCTTGGAGCAGACATAACAATCCTCTATCTGATTCTGCGCGCTCGTGTACTGGACCCACTTAAACCACTCATTCCCTAAAGCCGCCCTATACATCGGGTCAGCCTCCGGGTCTTCCTCGTCATAGTCATAGTCGCCCCCATCTTGTTCCCCGGAAGGAAGTCAACCCCTCAACCTGGCCCAGAGTGAGCCCACTGAGTCCCTCAACGTTCCGGCTGTCCTCTGGAACATATCCTGTCCCCCCACCTCTTCCGACTCAGCGTCCTTGACCTCCCTTTTTCCCCTCACCCCTGTCCCCTGTACTTGGTTCGGGACAGGCTCAACCCTCCTATCTACCCCCACAACCCGATCCTCGTTAGTATAATGGTAAGTATCCCCGCCTGTAACGGGGGAATGGTCAAAATCAAAAACATGCCCTTGCGGTCCTCCGGGAAACACCCCTTTTGGTTGTAGTCTTATCTTCTCCCCCCCTTCCTCGATGGAGGGCAGAGGGGGCGCCTGATTCTGAGCCTGGTCATGAAAGCCTGCCGGTACTTGAGCCTGAGCGGGACCCCGTGGGACTCCTACCCACTCAAACCCGTCATCCTCAAGGACGGGTCGACCGTGACGGTTCTCAATGACGTCGTTGCGCCCGGCCGACCGTCCGCACACTGCTGCCAACATCTGCGGGAGCATCAGCAGGCACTGCACCTTCCAGTTGCCGTCTCGGGCCCTCCATGTCGGGTTCTGCATAACTGCGATCGATTGTATCCCCCAAGAGATCGCCGCTGGCCTTTATGCAGTGATTGAAGTGGAACCAGGTCGCTGATCCTTTGACTTGGACTGCCGTTCCAGTCGATCGGATCACCTCGTACGGGCCCTCTCTCCGGGGTGATGACCACTTTCTCTTGTGGACCTTTACGAAGACCAGGTCCCCAGGGATCAGCCTCGGTTTGGTGGCTTCCTTCTCCGCCTCCTTCACCCCCTTTTTCTCCTTTCTCTGCTCCTGTCGAAACACAGCTTCATGTATTTTAGTCACTTGCTGAAGATATTTTTTCAGATCTTGCTCAAAAATATCTAATGCCGGGCCCCTAGCCAGGTGTCTAAATGGCGGTGCTGGCATGCTGCGGCCTGTAAGCATTTCATGCGGTGTTAGCTGTGTTTGGCGGTTTACGCTGCTTCTAATAGCCATCAGAGCAAGTGGCAAAGCATCAATCCAGTTAAGCTTAGTTTGCATACAGATTTTCAACAGTTTGTTTTTAATGACCAGATTGGCCCTTTCCACCTTTCCCTGCGACCCAGGACTATAGACACAGGAAAGGCGCTGTCTTATACCTAATTTCTGCATCAGCCCTTTAACCACCTTGTCGATGAACTCGCGGCCATTATCGCTTTGTAATATCGTGGGAATTCCAAATCTCGGAATGACCTCGCGACACAGGAACTTGATCACTGTGTCCGCGTTCTTGTGTTTAGATGGAATGGCCTCAATCCAGCGACTAAAGCAGTCCTCTACTACCAGGAGGTATCGTTTGCCCTGCACTGGCGTTATCATATCCGTGTAGTCCATAATCAGATGTCTGAATGGTCCCTCAGGGAGGGGTGTGTAAGCCGCCACTGTCGGTACTCCTTTGCGCACATTGCCCTGTAAGCATGTTAAACACCTGGCTAGTGTAACGTCAATTTGTGCCTGAAGCTTTGGGGACCAAAATCCCATTTTCGTGATTCGTTTCAGGGTCTCTGCTCTTCCACAGTGATCAACACCATGAGCCTCAGGTATCACCAAGGACAGAAGATCGATGGAGGCGACTATCAAACCGTTATGACTCCTCCACAGACCATCTGCCCCCCTTACAGCCCCCCTCTCCGTCCACGACTGTTTCTCGGCCTGCGTGGCTGAGTCCTGAAGATCACTCAAATTATCCTCAGTTACCTCAGTCGTCAGTTCGGCCGCAAACATCAGAACAGCCGTGGACGGCACCGCAGCCGCCGCCTTCGCGGCCTCGTACGCCGCGTTGTTTCCCGTCGTCACAAAAGACAGGTCTTTTCTGTGTGCCTGGCACTTTACGATAGCAATGCTTTTGGGCAACTTTACAGCCTGAATAAGCGCCACAACCTGCTTGTGGTGAAGGATCGGTGAGCCGTCCGATTTCTTAAAGCCTCTTGCCTTCCAAATGGCCGCGAATAGGTGGCATACGCCATGCGCATAAGCAGAGTCTGTAAAGATGTTAACCGTGCGATCTTTAGCTATTATGCATGCTTCTGTTAGTGCTATTAGTTCTGCAAGCTGGGCCGAACATGGTTGCATGCATTGTCCGGCCTTTCTTGTTAGTGTTTCTCCGTTAGGTTTGCACTGTACGACGGCGTATCCTGACCTTAAATTTTCCCCCTCCCGATAGCAGGACCCATACACAAAAAGTGAGAGTTCTGCTATCGCGAGCGGGTCGACTCCCAAATCAGGACGGAGTTTCACGAAAGCCTGTACCTCCACCTCGCACTCATGCGGTTGACCCTCGCTCGGGAGTGGTACCAGATCCGCCGGGTTACTGCCGTGGCATGTTTTTATCGTAACGTCCGAGTACTGCAGGAGCCTCATGTAAGCCTGTTGCCGTTGGCTGGTCAGAACAAATTTGCCTCTTTCAATCAAGTTTGCCAATTTGTGATGTGTCCAAATGCAAATGTCATATCCCATTGTCACGGCCGTTGCTTTCTCATACATCAAATGTGCTGCGGCCAGGGCCTGATAACAAGGTGGCAGACCCTGCTCTACCGGCGAAAGAGCTCTAGAGTAATATGCTATCGGTTGTTTTTTCCCACCCCCCCCCTGTGTTTGAGTCAGGACAGCTGTCGCATGCTGCGCTCTATGTGAGACGAATAGGTGGAAACACTTCTCATAATCCGGCAGCGCCAGGGCAGGGGCCTGTAACAACAGACGCTTAATGTTTATGAACGCGTCTTCCCCCTCCTCGGTCCATGTCAAGGGAGCGCGAAGCTTGTCTGTACCCGCCTCTTTTATCATCATCCTCAACGGCGCTGTCGCTATCGTATAGTCCTCCACCCACTCAGAGCTGTACCCAGTCATCCCTAAAAACGTCATCATCTGTCGGACCGTCAATGGCCTAGGTGCCTTGGATACAGCTTCGAGTTGCGTGGGTGAGATGTATTTTATGCCCTTTTGAATGACGCGAGACAAGTACTCAACTTTTGGCTGGCAGTACTGCAGTTTTGAACGGGATGCCTTGTGGCCTCCCACGGCCAATCCACTCAAAACTTTGATGGAGTCCTCATGGCACTGCTGACGTGTATCCGAGCAGATTAGAATGTCATCTGCATACAGTAAAACCGTGCTGAGTAGTGTGTCGCACACTCCTTGCAAGTCTTCCTTGAGCGCCTTCGAGAAGTAATGTGGCGAGTGCGCGAACCCTTGTGGCAACCGGGTGTAAGAGTATTGTTTCCCCCTGTGGGTAAAAGCAAACAAATACTGAGACTCTTTTTCCAATGGAACACTGAAGAATGCCTGCGTGAGATCAATGACCGTATAGTACTGAGAGCTACTCGGGATGTTTGTCAGGAGGGTGTGTGGATTAGCGACTTCCGCCTCTGGTCCAGACACCACGTCGTTCACCGCCCTCAAATCGTGTACCAGTCTGTACCTAGCCCTGTCCGCCTTTAGCACTGGGTGGATAGGTGTATTACATCTGGATTTGAAAGGGACGAGCACTCCTGCCTTTAACAGTCCCTCAATCTGATGTGATATAGCTTCCTCCGACTCTGGCTTCATTGTATACTGTCTGATAAAGGGTGGTCTAGAACCCTTCTTTAACCTGACCTTCACTGGCTGTGCCGACAATATTAGACCCACATCTGTGTCGTGTTTTGACCACAACCGTTCTGGGGTGCGCGCCAACATGTCCTGTTCCAGCAAAGCATCCGCCTCTGGAATAACGCAAGGGTCTCCTGGTAATCTGATTACTTGCGGTTTTGCCAAAACTGAAAAGGAAATCATTATTTTTATGAAACTCCCATCTGCGCTGTTCCAAATTAGCGGAGATTCCGTGGAGACCCACCTTTGAGTCTCGGATTCCTGTATCATTGAACCTAGATGTTCGGATTCGTAACCAGGATTTATTCTCAGAGTGATGTGTGGGGCGGCGTCTCTTAGTCTATGTTGTTCCCGTAGATACTTACTCGTGTTAACCCTCAACGCCGCGCCCTGTCTCCCTACAATTATCGTAGATGAGTTAATCTGCACCTGCTCGGGCTGTCCCTGCAACCATGCCTTGTTCCTAACTAGGTCACTATTCGTCAAATACTGTAGTGTGCAATGTGCCTCCATGTTTGTTTGTCTAGACTGAGGCAGTTGGGTTTTCAGAAATGGCTCCCAGGGGTCACAGACCCTTTGCAGCTCTGCATCTATGTTGCCCAGCCAGAACACAGTGGCCTCTTTCTCCCCTGTCCCTTGTAACATCATTTGGTACACGTCTTGTTCAATTTGAATCCCCTCAGGCGTACATAGGATTTTACAGCCTAGTTTACACATTGCATCTCGTCCCAAGAGATTGCGCGGGGTGCTGTCCGAAATTAATACAGGTATTGTTATGGTCTTGTTGTTATACGTCATAGAGATTGGATCTGATGTGGGTATTAATTGTGTTTTTCCCGAGAATCCGACCGTCCGAACATACTGTCCAGACTGGGGTAAGTGAGCGGCGTATTTTTGCTTTATGCAGGAAAAACCTGCTCCAGTGTCTGCCATCATCTCTGTTAATTTGCCCTCCACTAGGACCTGCAGAATAGGTTCTTGCTCAGCTCCCTTGGAAACCACAATCATTTGATTTCCCCCCGTCGCATTCTCTGGGCACCCCTAGTGATTACCCCCCTGGTTTCGGGGCCCTCCTGTCTCCCCCTGGTTGTGGGGCCCTTGTGACTCCCCCTGGCGCACGGGTCTTCCATACTCCGAGCCGGGACGGTATGGTTGCCCACATCTCATTTCCCTGTGTCCCTGCATGCCGCAGTTCCAACAGTGGAAACGGGGAAACTGTTGTTCGTTCCCTGTCCCCTGTGTAAACCGTGGGCCTGATTGCCCATTCCCTGCCTGCCGCCTGGACGCCTGGTTCTGTGAACTATAGCCATAGCTTCTCACTACCTGAGGTGCAGGCGGGGGTCCCTGGTCCTGCATGGGTGGAGAGGTAGCAGATGACACCATTACTGCCTGCAGCCTCCTTTGGGGCTGCAGTTGTTTGCCGAGTTAACTTCCTTGCGTCATTTCTATCCTGATCCCTGACTTTCTGCTCCTGAGCCCTTTGCTTCTCCACACTATGTGTTACATGTGCACAGAACAAAGGATAAGTCATGTCCATTAACCCCACCACGTCTTCCAGTCTATTCTTAACCACCTCTGGAAGCCCTCTCATCACACTTTCTCTAAACATCGCTCTCTGCAACGGGTCAATTTCTGGGTTGTGTCCTAGCTCACCTCTCCACTCCTTCAGTACTTTGTTCACATAGGCGCCAGGCCCTTCCGTCTCCATTATGGGGTTGCCTGCCAGTTTTGCCGGATTAATACGTGATGGATATTGATTCCTGAGTTTGTACCACAACGCCGCTCTATGCGCGTTGAATATGTCTCCATCATGGGCCTGCGTGTCGCATGCCACTCGCATCGATGTATCACCCATGATGTCCCGGCAGGCACCAACTCCTAGCAAACGCGTCAACAGGGATTTGACGTCACCCACTGCTAGCAGAAAAGATGACGTATTTTCCTCAAACTGCGTGATCCACCTGGAGGCTCCTTCTGAAAGGTCCGGTAGTCTTACTATTAAACCATCGATGTCTAGAGGTGACCATGGCATGTGAAAGATATCGTTCCCCTTTATTAGCAGGGGAAACTGGCCTGTGCTTGTCACACTTCCCACGAATGTAGGGGCGAAAGTCAGGGTTCCTGTAATGTTTCCTTTCTCCTGTCCTGGTTTCGTGTCATTCTCATCTTCCTCCTCAGTCAACAGTTTAGTGTGGCCACACGCTCCGTGTTTCTCTGATGTCTGCTGCGCCACATTTTGACGGGGCTCTTCCTCTATCTTCCTCCCGACTCCCTCCCTCTGCCTGCCCAGGTTCTCTACCTCCTCTTCCTCTGCATTATACAACTTCCGACGTACTGTCTCGCCATATGCCGCCAGGTCTTTCGGATAGAGATCCTGCGGGGTCAGTTTGGGGGGGGTATCTCGCCTAAGGGAGGTCTTTGATCTAGCGGAGGTTTCTGACCTAGCCGGGGTCCCTAATTCCGTCTCCTCATATTCTCCTCTTATTGTCACAGTGCCCACCGGCAATTGCGTGATATAAGGTGGGGGTGTTGGTTTCCCTATATCCGTCTCTCTCTGATTTAGCGCTAAAGCTTCCTGCCTGTATGCTTTCCCCTTCTGGGCGTAGAGCTTCATTACCCCCAACTCTTCTGTCCTCTTTTTCAACCTCTTTTTGCTGTTGTCGCCTGGCTTGTGGTTACGAATCATTACATTCATCTCTTCGCATCGGTCGAGATCAAAAGTACCTCCGGAAGGCCATTTTGTGTCCCCGGCCTTTGTACGCCTCTGCCAACGGACACCTACCTTGAGAATTATATTTTTTAGGAGCGGGTTCCGGTCTAACAGTATGTCTTCTGCTGTATGCATCATTGTTTAGTGTGTGTGTGTGTTTATTGTGTTGTGTGTGTGTGTGTGTGTGGTTGTACTACAGCCAGGACACGGTTAACCTGGTTCTACTACTCTACAGCAATGCTACAGCCAGGACACAGTTAACCTGGTTCTACAATGCTACTACAGCCAGGACACAGTTAACCTGGTTCTACTACTACAGCCAGGACACAGTTAACCTGGTTCTACTACTACAGCCAGGACACAGTTAACCTGGTTCTACTACAGCAATGCTACAGCCAGGACACAGTTAACCTGGTTCTACAATGCTACTACAGCCAGGACACAGTTAACCTGGTTCTACTACTACAGCCAGGACACAGTTAACCTGGTTCTACTACAGCCAGGACACAGTTAACCTGGTTCTACAATGCGGTGTGTGTGTCTGTGTGTGACTGTGTGTGTGTGCGTCTGTTTGTGTCTGTGTGTGACTGTGTGTGTGTGTGTGTGTGACTGTGTGTGTGTGTGTGTGTGTGTATGTGTGTGTATGTGTGTATGTCGGTGTGTGTGTGTGTGTCTGTGTGTGTGTGTGTGTGTGTGTGTGTATGTCGGTGTGTGTGTGTGTGTGTCTGTGTGTGTGTGTGCGTCTGTTTGTGATCAGCAGGTTTAACTCCACCCGCCTGCCTCACAACCCGCTGTCTACCGGGACACAGGAATGTGTGTGTGTGTGTGTGTGTCGGTGTGTGTGTGTGTGTGTGTGTCTGTTTGTGTGTGTCTGTGTGTGGTGAGTGTGTGTGTGTCTGTGTGTGTCTGTGTGTCTTTGCACAGACGTGTGTGTATTGTATGTGTGTATTGTATGTGTGTACACAGGAATGTGTGTGTGTGTGTGTGTGTGTGTCGGTGTGTGTGTCTGTGTCTGTGTGTGGTGAGTGTGTGTGTGTCTGTTTGTGACTGTGTGTGTGTATGTGTGTGACTGTGTGTGTGTGCTGTGTATGTGTGTGTGTCGGTGTGTGTGTGTGTGTGTCTGTGTGTGTGTGTGTGTGTGTGTGTGTGTGTGTGTGTGTGTGTGTCCGTCTGTGTGTGTCTGTGCTGACTGTGTGTGTGTGTGTGACTGTGTGTGTGTGTGTGTGTGTGTGTGTCTGTGTGTGTGTGTCTGTGTGTGGTGAGTGTGTGTGTATGTCTGTAATCAGCAGGTTTAACTCCACCCGCCTGCCTCACAACCCGCTGTCTACCGGGACACAGGAATGTGTGTGTGTGTGTGTGTGTGTCGGTGTGTGTGTGTGTGTGTGTGTCTGTGTGTGTGTGTGTGTCTGTGTGTGGTGAGTGTGTGTGTGTCTGTGTGTGTCTGTGTGACTGTGTGTGTGTGTGTGTGTGACTGTGTGTGTGTGTGTGTATTGTATGTGTGTACACAGGAATGTGTGTGTGTGTGTGTCAGTGTGTGTGTGTGTATGAGAGGGCCGGAACCTAAAAACCAACCATGACCAGCCAACCACAGTTATAACAAGGAAGTGGGGAATGGGGAGAGTGTTGTAAAGGGTCAGAGAGAAGTTTGACCAGAGAGAAAAGTTTGACCAGAGGTCGAAAACATGCAATTAAAAATTGATTAGTGGCGCATTTATAGCCTGTTAAAAGAGGATTCGCCCTAGTGTCAACACCTCACCACTCATGTTCATTTTCTAGTCGTCCATCCCCGAAAACCAGTCACACAGCCAGCTCACTTTTTCCTCCCGCAGAATCTCTGACGGATATTATAATAAAAAGCACAACGCTTACCTTTTTTGTCGACAACCGCCAGAATGTCTACGGGAGATTCCAGGAACTGGCCGTATGAAAGGCCCGGTGGAGCGATCTACAGGTCAAGGGTCACCAAATGTTGTGGCTGATGGTTGTTTAACACAGCAGGAGACGATATTTCCAATTTCAACAGGCAATTTGTTTAATGAAAGAAAGTTTTAACAGCAGAAGCTATGGATCAGCAGACGGACACCACAGTTGAAGAAAAACACTCTAACTCCTCAATCCCTCTGCTTGTCCCATAAATACCTTCTCAGCCCTGCCCCCCCCATGACAGATAAGATGACGTGACACATTATATCAGATATGACATGACGTACATTAAAATGACACATAGATTTAACATCGAAGAGAGATGCGATTGAGTGAGATGTGTGTATATGTATGTGTGTGAAAGAGAGAAAAGATTAAAGAGAGAAAAGATTAGTGAGATGTGTGTATATGTATGTGTGTGAAAGAGAGAAAAGATTAAAGAGAGAAAAGATTAGTGAGATGTGTGTATATGTATGTGTGTGAAAGAGAGAAAAGATTAAGATATGATGTACCAGATTAAAGCACACATGATGTACAAGATTAAAAGCACACGACGTGATGTACCGAAATGTCTATCTGCAAAGTTGTTTTAAGAACATCAGCCAGACCGTCTTTCAGTACTGCTTAGTTGACCCATATTAAACTAGTTCAGTTCATATACACATTTTCCCCAACAATGCTCTCTACAGCTCCTGAGTAGAAGGACTGGAGTATCTTCCCCGATACTCTGAACTTCCTTAACTGTCTCAGGTGGTAGAGGCGCTGCTTCGCCTTTTTTACAACTGTTAAGCTGCTCACCCTGTCCACGGTAGCCCCGTTTATCATCAGTGGTGTGTGTGTCTCCTGCTGTCTTCTCCTATAATCCATGATCAGCTCCTTGGTTTTACCAATGTTCAGGAGCAGGCTGTTGTCCTGGCACCAGCGTTCCAGTACCTCAACCTCCTCCCGGTAGGCCTTCTCATCGTTGTCCGAGATCAGCCCCACCACCACTGTGTCATCTGCAAACTTCACTATGGAGTTGGAGCTGAACTTGGCCACACAATCGTGTGTGTAGAGTGAGTACAGCAGGGGGCTCAGAACACAGCCCTGGGGGGACCCGATGCTCAGGGTGATGGTGTTGGAGGTCTGACCCCCCACCCTGACCGCCTGGGGTCTTTCACTCAGAAAGTCCAGTACCCAGGCGCTCAGGGCGGAGCTCAGACCCAGCTCGATCAGCTTGTCCACCAGTCTGGTGGGGACTATGGTGTTGAACGCTGAGCTGTAGTCAATGAACAACAGTCTCACATAGCCCCCCTTCTGTCGGTCAAGGTGAGAGAGGGTGCTGTGCAGTACCTGGGAGACCGCGTCGTCAGTGGACCTGTTTGTCCTGTATGCAAATTGCATGGGGTCCATATCACTGGGGAGGGAGGCACAAATGTGGTCCTTGACCAGCCTCTCGAAACATTTCATGACCACAGAGGTGAGTGCCACCGGTCTGTAGTCATTGAGACATGTTGGGGAGGGTTTCTTCGGTACAGGGATGATGGTAGACATCTTGAAGCAGGCAGGGATTGATTAAATATGGCGGTGAACACCGTGGCTAGCTGGTTGGTACAGGACTTAAGTATACGTCCTGTTATACCATCTGGGCCTGCCGCTTTCCTGGTGTTCACCTGCATTAATGCTCTTCTCACACTGTGTTCCGACAACGAGAGAGCGTCCCCGCCCCCCTGCGGTTGCCCCCCCCCCCCCCCCCCCCCAACAGCCGGCGCGCCAGTGACGTCACTAGCCGGAGAGCTAGCAGCGCCGCTGTCTACACCAAACCGAGCGTAGAAAGAGTTGAGTTTGTCCGCGAGAGAGGCGTCGTCGCTCCCCATTGAGGGGGCGCTGACTTTGTAGTCAGTTATTGTCTTCAGTCCCCGCCATAAGCCTCTTGTGTCGTTTTGTGCCATTTGTGTCTCCAGTTTATCAGCATATGTCCTCTTAGCAAGTTTAACAGCCTTGCACAGAGTATAGACTGAAGTCTTATACTCCTCCATGTTTCCTGACTCTCTGCCCAGGTTGTAAGCAGTGGTGCGAGTGTTCAGAGCTGCTCTAATAGTACTGTCCACCCACGGTTTCTGGTTTGGGAAAACCTGCACCTTTTTCGTGGGGACAATACTATCAGCTATTGTTGTAATGTAGCTCACCATGGTGTCTGCAAGCTCGCTGACGTCACTGGCGCTACCTTGGAACATATTCCAATCCGTGTCTGCGAGCACGTCCCGGAGCGTGGCCTCTGATTCGTCAGACCATTTTTTTGTCTCACGTGACACGACGGCGTCACGTGATCTTTGTTTGTAGGCACGGAATAACAAGATGGAGTCGTGATCGCTCGAGCTTGTAGACCCCGTCAAGATTATTATGACTAAATGAATGATGTTGTAATAAAGACAAAACGAGAGGATTCAGACCCAGTAACATCATGTCCGCGCCTCCTTTTGTCCATGACTAACTACAACCTGTTTTATAGGTTAACATATATCTGCTACCAGGTGCCACATCCTGGTACCTGTAACACTCCAGCTGCCCTCCATCATGGCATTGCATGACACCAGAGTAATGAAGAGAGCTGGAGGAAGGAGGACCTTGACCTCCAGCAAGACATCTATTCTAAAAACCTAACTCTGGGAGAAGGTACAGTACAGTACCATAACAACCAAAACCACCCATCAACATTACAGGTCCTTGACAACCAAAATCACCTGTCAACAGTACAGGTCCTTGACAATCAAAACCACCCATCAATAGTACAATTAAAACCAACCATCAACAGTACAACCCATTTAGACCTAAGCGCGCCCAGTCCGAAAATTCCTGAACTTGAACTTCATCGGTTTGTGATGGAATATTTGTTAGTGGGTATGTTCAGAGTACCTCGTATGGTACCATATTGAAGATAACAACTAGGGCTTTCAAATGATATAACATATGTGTATGATTATCATTATTATTATTGTGATTATTCTTCTTCTATATGTACAGCAAATCTTTTTAGTTGAACTTGAACTTCAACAAACAAATGCATTTTCAACCACTTTATTTAGATGGGATTAGAACAATTATCTGAGCTTGCTCTACTGCACTCCTGCTGGCCGGCCTGAAGTCTTCAACTCTTGGCCGGATATTCCATAACACTCCATCTCCTGCCTGGGCTGATCAAATAAGATATAGAATATGACCCAGTAATGAATAAACTAACAACAGTAAATATATTTTTCTACATTTTTTTTTATATATATAATCGATTTTTCAAAACAAAACAAAACACAACACAATAATACATACGACACCACAAGACAATACTTCAATAATATTAACTACAAGAACACAAATTATAATAAATACAGAGTGAGAATAAAAACAACACAGACACCACAAAAGACATTAGACAATTCCTTGGACCCCCCATGACCAACACCCCAACCCCACTCCGCCGCTACATGCTGGTCTTAACCTTCTCGGCCGCTGCGACCCACAGCTCAATGCTGGCCTGTCCCACTCCAATTACACGTGCAGTAGAGATTTCCATATAAATAACATCCAGTAATGCCAGAGACCAATTAATCATTGTGAGTTTCTCAGGTTCCTTCCACCTCATGGCTATCAGCTTCTTGGCTGCAGTAACCAGAATGCCAGAATGATAATTTTTTGTTGTATGGATGCTGGTAGTAATGATATAAGATAAGATAAGAATTCCTTTATTGATCCCCTTGGGGAAATTCAGCCATAATAGCAGCATTGGGGAGGGGGAGGGGAGGTGCAGGTAGTAAAAACAAGCAGTGTAAAGTAAACAATATAACATAAATTAACTATCTAACTAACTGAAATATACAGTATTCACAGTATCACATAAGGTGCAGTATGCATAAGGTCGTGTTATTGTCCTTTTTAGGTTCCTAGTAGTTGTAGTTGGATGTCTGGCAGCAGTCCCTGCCTGATGGCTGCTGGTATGAAGGACTGGCCGAGGCGGTTAGTTGAGTGTCGGGGGGGTATGAGTCTGTGAGTGAACGTGCTTCACAACATGACTAGCTCGTCGTAGAGGGGGTGGGAGGGATTCTCCAGGATAGCAGCCAGCTTCCGTCTCATCCCCTCTCTGCCATCACCTCTAGTCTGACCAGCTCGACTCCCACCACGGAGCTAGCCTTCCTCACAAGCTTGTTCAGTTTGTTGGTGTCCCTTAAGTTGATGTAGCCCCCCCAGCATGCCACAGCATAGAAGAGGACGCTGGCCACTACAGACTGGAATGACTGCAGCAGTCTAGTGCACACATTGAAGGACCTGCCTGCTCTGTCCCTTCCTGTAGAGGGCCTCTGTGTTGTCCGACCAGTCCAGTTTATTGTGCAGGTGTACCCCCAAGGAACTTATATGACTCCACCACCTCACCTCCTCCCCTCGGAGGTGATGGGAATCGGGGGGGTGGGGGGGGGGGGGGGGGGGGGGCTCTTCTTGGCCCTCCGGAAGTCCACCACCAGCTCCTTGGTCTTACTGGTGTTGAGTTGGAGGTGGTTGCTGTCACTCCACCCCACAAAGCTCTCCACCAGGGCTCTATACTCCTCATCGTCATTGGTGATATAGCTTACAATGGAGGAGTCGTCAGAGAACTTCTGCAGGTGGCACCCGCTTGAGTTGTGGCAGAAGTCTGAGGTATAGAGGGTGAAGAGGAAGGGTGACAGCACAGTTCCTTGGGGGGCGCCGGTGTTGCTCACCAGTACGTCAGACTGACTGTCCTTTAGTCTGATCATCACGCTGATGGATGGAAACCCTGCCGTCTAATCACCACACGACCTACAAGAAGACCAGGATCTCCATGCATCAGCATCAGATCTTCGTTTATTGACGGCCTGGCAAGTATCTTGACATTACCTCTACTGCATATGTTTTTTTCGTCATCATCATGTTAACCTTACTCCTGTTGTGTTTTTTTTGTGTATCCACCCGTTCCATGATTTTTAACGTCTCATGTTTTCCCCATATTTTTGTCTCGTGTATTTCTCGTGTGCTTCCCCTCGTTTTTCCGTTGAAAACTTACCCTGTCTCTCTCGTTATCCTCACAGCTCCCCCCCCCCCCCCCCCCCCCCCTGCTTCCCACTGGTCACGGATACCCACCCACCAGGCTCAAGACACACACACACACCGCACTGGAGTGCGTTAACTTTTTGCAACGTATTATTAAATGCCCTTCGGGGTTTAACTTTCCTCTGTCTCCCGTGTTGTGCATTTGAGCCTACCTGTACCGGTTCCTAACAGAGTACCTGTGAGGAACAAATTGTAAAGCGCTTTGGATAAAAGCGCTATATAAATGCAGCCATTTACTGCAAATTTGAACTGCTGGTGTAAAGTTGTCTTGTCTTGTCTCGAGTATCTGATTGTAAGCTTTTCTGTGGACCCAGTTTGAAATAAACAGGCCTTTATCAGCTTAATGGGTTATCCAGGCATCTCTGTGCTTTTCTGCCCTAATTGCATTCATTGGCACCTGGTGTGTCTAGTTAAGGTGGCTTTATATGCTCTTCAATGTTACTACAGACACCATGAGTCGATCAACAGACTGCCAGTGAGTAGTGCCTACCTGTATGTGAGTAACATGTCCGTTCGCCATGTGTATTAATTGCCGCATCTCTTCCTTATCGCTTGTATGAATTATTTGTGTGCATATGCAGCACCGTTGCCCGACGTATTTCTTTTGTAACGTGTTTTGGAAACAGCGTTTTCTCCCCTTTGCTTTTCCCATTTATTATATAGTATATATATTATAAAGTTGATGTGTTTGTGCTCTAAACGTGTTTTTTGGAGACAGATGTACAGTATCTCCCCTTTTATTTATACGCCCTTGTCTACGTGTACCTTTTTATACTCTAAATAAAGGACTACCTTTTGTTTGAAAACCAACACCTGCCTCTCGTCTTATCCGTTCTGTACAGCACCTGGGTCCTACACACCTACCACCTCGTAACACTTTCCAAAGTCACCCCTAATTTCTCACTTTGTATGTTGTGTCTGTCCACTATGTTTGTCACTTTTGTTATTTCCCCCCCCCCCCCCCCCCCTATGTAAAGCGTCCTTGGGTCTTTTGAAAGGCGCTATATAAAATGAAGTTATTATTATTATTATTATTATCTAGGATGAAATATTATTTTCTAAAGCCATCCTGTAGGATTCAAAATAAATAGCTGATGGGTAATTCAGTCTCGCCATCTCATCCAATTGTCTAGGGACCAACGCCGGCTTTGAATCAAGTTATAATGACAAAATCAACCAATCGCTTATTACTCATTAACAAGATCATGATTAACATTCTCATCAACAGAATCCTGAAAACATTTCACATATCACATTTTCTTTGACAGAGAAACAACAATAAAGCAAATTAGAAGCTTGATTAATTTCATCAAGCTCAATTTCATCAAGTCTCCTCCCCACCGCATGTATATATTCCCTCCCCGCCGTATGTATATTTCTCTCCCACCCACCCACCCCCTCCTAATGTACAGTCCCCTCCCCATCATATGTATATACTCTGTCAGGATCTAGGGGTAACAGTACTGTATATTTGAATACCGTTTAAGTCACAAATGTATCAGTACTAAATACCTATATGTCCCTATGCCATAAATGTCATGTATGTTGTGTATGTCATAAATGTCTATATGAATTGAAAATGGGGGACCCTGATGGAAACAAGACAAACGTCTTTCTCAGGTCTGCATCCCCTTAACAATTGTGTGTATTGAGCCGTACTGTATTGTACCCATTCTGCAATCTGTTAAATAAAGTTTTCATTCATTCATTCATTCATAGAACAGAATCTCAGCTACTTATGAACTTATGTATATTCTATTTATATTCTATTCACTTCACCAAAAAACAATGCTGATTTTTTTACACATAATCTCACACATTCATTTAGTTTGATCGTTATTGAGAGTAAATTAGTTTGATTATGGTCACCAGTGATGTCATCTGAGATATTAAATCATTGGGTTTTGAGTTGTAATTCACATGATTCAGTGTCCCCGATGACATCACTGGTGGCCATATTCAAACTAATTTACTCTCAATAACTGTTAGACTCAGTGGCGGCTCGCCACTAGGGGCGCTCGGGCGCCGCCCCCCCTCAGGAACTACCCTGGTTATATGAGAGAACAAGAAAAATAAGTTTTTAGTTTTTTGTTTTATAGCCCTATAAATAATATAAACATGTTTAAAATGAATAATATTTACTCATTTTAAGTGTTTGTATTTCCAATGCACAATATAACGTTATTATCGCAATTAAAAAACACTCGTTTTCCAGAGCAGGAAGTGACATCACGTTTTTTAATTTTTTTTTTTTTTTTTCGTATTTCTCGGCCCGGGCTATACGCGATAGCGCTCTGAGTGCGCGTCACAGTTTGATCGCTGTATCCGTCACAGCCAATCAGTGCATAACGCGTTGTGCGTTGAAATATGACTATTATGTTGGAATCCGGGCGCGATTTGAAGCGGTCTAGCCAGTAGCGTCAAGAATATCTGTAGCCGCATTTCGCGGAGACGCTCTCTGATTGGCCGACGTCAGTATTTTTTTCCGTAGCAGAATTTCACAAAGACGATCTCTGATTGGCCGAATCCAATTTCTAATGTTCCAATTCTAGCTTCTAGCTTCCTAGGTTGGTTCCTAGGTTGGTCCTAGGTTGTTTGTCTTAGAGCGTGCCGTGACTGCAAGTTCTTTAGACTGTTAAGCTTAGACACTCTTTCAAAGTTGGTTAAGGTTAGAGTTTGTCTTAGAGCATGGCGATAGAACGCCAGGTAGTTTGCAGTCTGTTCGAGCGGAAATGGACAAAGGAATGTACTTGTGTTGTGCTAACGAGCTAACACTTGGCTAACAAGCTATATGGCGGATTATACACGTTTATCAAGCTCTCCTGCCCTGGACGTTTCAACTAAACAGTGAGTCTCTCTCTCTCTCTCTCTCTCTCTCTCTCTCTCTCTCTCTCTGTGGTTAACGTTAACGTTTGTAAATAGTTTTTTTTAGGAGCAGTACTGTTAGGCTACTGCTGGCCATTCATGAAGCGAGACATTGCTGATTGTTTATTTATTTTATAACACAAGACTATGACTACCAACTGCCTAGCCAGCCGGGTATCAATCTTGGATGCAATAATAACGTTACTTACCACACTGACTATGTCGATGGCTCATTGATTTAACTACTGCAGCTCTCTCGGATTGAAAATACGTGGATTATGGCTTGTTCAATATCGTCTATGTTTGAATGAATGAATGAATGAGAACTTTATTAACAGATTGCAGAATGGGTACAATACAGTACGGCTCAATACACACAATTGTTAAGGGGATGCAGACCAGAGAAAGACGTTTGTCTTGTTTACATCAGGGTCCCAGATTTTCGATTCATATCGATAGTTTAATAGCTAGCCTTGGCTCGTTTAACAATATGCAAAATATGTGTACAGCCCTGTACTCATACTGAAGTTATTCTTGGTATATAATAGGTCTGATTGTGTAACGAATCGATTCCACGTCGCGCTGTGTGTGAGAGAGAGAAGGAGAGAGGGAGAGATCTGCCTGTGTTTGGAGATGGGCGAGTTTTGTTTCTAACTTTTCTATTTATATATTGTGTTTCAAGTTGTGAATTAGAGTCTAGACTATACTTTATTTGACTGGTTGTGTGTTGTTGTAGTAACAGCTGAGCGACTCGTTCATAAGAGCCGATTCATTGCCGTGAGCGTGAGTCGAATCGCTCACGTCTTGCCATGAGTCTGTTGCGTGGTACTGTACATGTTTGCATTTTGCTAAATGTTTGGTATAGCGCCCCTAGTGGCGAAGTACCCACCGGCCGCCACTGGTTAGACTAAGTGAATGTGTGCTGTTTAGAGTTTTTGGATCTCACATGGCATGAATATTATGTGCTAAATAAACCAGGGTTGTTTTTGGGTGAAGTGCCCCTTTAAGGCATCTAGTATCTCATCCAGAGCGATGTACAATAAGTGGGAAACAGTGGGCTAATACATCAATTAAATAAAAAACGAAATCCATGCACCACTGACTTTGTAAGCAACCAATTATAAGGAATACAGAGCTGAAACAACCGTGACAAAACAGTAGAACAAGACAGTACAAACAGGGTAATAACAGGCAGGGACAAACATTTAACAAAAATAATTTTTGAAACCTTCATCTACCCAGAAAAGACTGAGCACTCCTTCTTCTTCCTCATGCGTGACGTGACAGTGCATAAGATGGTGACTTCTTCTTCTTCTTCCTCATGCATGACGTGACAGTGCATAAGATGGTGTCTTCTTCTTCTTCTTCCTCATGCGTGACGTGACAGTGCATAAGATGGTGACTTCTTCTTCTTCTTCCTCATGCATGACGTGACAGTGCATAAGATGGTGTCTTCTTCTTCTTCTTCCTCATGCGTGACGTGACAGTGCATAAGATGGTGACTTCTTCTTCCTCATGCGTGACGTGACAGTGCATAAGATGGTGTCTTCTTCTTCTTCTTCTTCTTCCTCATGCGTGACGTGACAGTGCATAAGATGGTGACTTCTTCTTCTTCTTCTGCCTCATGCGTGACGTGACAGTGCATAAGATGGTGACTTCTTCCTCTTCATGCCTAATGTGTGACGTGCACAAGAGAGAGTCCACAAACTCCACACCTATTATTTGAGCTACAAGGGGACTTTCAGAGGAAATCCTCCGGTTCCTCCGAATGAGTTCAGAGCAGAGACTGGATCCAACAAATATATCAAAATCCCCCCCAAATACACTTCCCATTCTCCTCGGCTTCCACATGTTCGATTTTCCCTCCACAGACTTAATCCATTCCTCCTGCCGTCGTCCCATGGGCAGGGGGGGGGTTGAATGATTTGTTTGGCATCGTGCAGCCGGCCTGTTTGCCATGGCAGAGAGCGATGAGCCAGTTGTGACTTGACTCTTTACTTTCCTTAGCAGAGGATAAGCCCCTCAGGTGTCCTCGGCTCTTTAATCACCTCACGGAAATCGCACCATTGATGCTCTTTATTATATCAAAGGTGCATACGGTAACATTTGTGGAGGAAGTATATAGCAAGTACAGTATATAGCAACACTACTATCACCGACATCTAAGAAGGGAGATCCCCCCTTGAACGGCCCTTCTAAGGTTTCTCCCCTCCACATTGCCTGTGGTGCTTTTTTCATATTGCTAGGTTTTTAGTGAGTTTTTCCTTACCTTCGCGTGGAGTATGTCTGGGAGTGTTGCATTAATTTAATTTATTTATTTACATTCTATTTTGGATTTTCTGGTGTTTTTGGCTTTGTCTTTGATTTATTGTGATGTTTCTTCTTGACTTGTTTAAAGAAGACGTGTCTGGCCCATGGGGACATTAACGTGTGTTTGTCAGGCCTTACAAATACTTGATTTGAAGTGTAATTGCTACAGGAAGTGTACAAAAAAATTCATTAGATATTAGATATGAACGTATGTACCAGTAAAAAGTGGGAATCTCTAGAATGTGTTTTGGGCGACGGTGTTTACAAGTGTGCAGGTAGCCTCTCTAATCAACTTGACGTTATACACAACACTTTCTGTTGTCAGTTGATGGCAGCATTGGTTTAAAAGGTGAAAATGTTATGACTACAAAATGACTACAAATCCCAATACCTTTATCACCTAGTTGTTCACAGGTCAGCACCGGATTACGAAAACGTGATCTCAACACAGGAGCGTTAAACTATTAATCCGACCTGCATATAGTGACCGAGAATGGTCACCTAATTATCTTAACAAAAGTGCATCATTAGCATTATGTTTGTTGTCTAAAGGGGAACATAATGGTACAATTTAAGATTTTAATGTTATCCGCATATAAAGGACAAATAAAACATAGTTATTTTGTAAGAAACCTCAATGAAAACGGCGCAGGGTAAGTTATATTCGCTATTGTTATGAAAATGTGATAGAATCCTAGAAAAATGTGGACGCATTTGGTCACTGTGACGTCGTTACTGTACCAAAACCAGATGGGCTTATCCTCATCATTCATATTGTGTTAGTTGTTTTACAGTATGTGACATGACGGCAATGTAAAAACTCTCAGACGTGGTGAGGAAATGGTGTGTATTGAGCCGTACTGTATTGTATACCCATTCTGCAATCTGTTGATAAAGTTTTCAATCAATCATGGAAATGATGTCATAGGGGGTGAGTATCTTCTAGGCTCCATGTGCTGGACATACCCAACCAGTTAACACTGCTGTGTTGCCATGTTGCCATCCACACACACAGTGGTAGATACTGCAGGCTACCATCCACACACACAGTGGTAGATACTGCAGGCTACCATCCACACACACAGTGGTAGATACTGCAGGCTACCATCGACACACACAGTGGTAGATACTGCAGGCTACCATCCACACACACAGTGGTAGATACTGCAGGCTACCATCCACACACACAGTGGTAGATACTGCAGGCTACCATCCACACACACAGTGGTAGATACTGCAGGCTACCATCCACACACACAGTGGTAGATACTGCAGGCTGCCATCCACACACACAGTGGTAGATACTGTCTGCAGGCTACCATCCACACACACAGTGGTAGACATGGCCGCCTAGTTATAGTTGAAAGTGGGGGTGCAATGTTTTGTATTTTTAATTTTTTTTTATTATTTTTTTTTTTTTTATTATAATTTTTTTTTAACATGCAAGGGGTGGTTTGGAGGGGGTCCGGCATGACCCACTCCACGGCAGATATTTTTTTCATTTAATGAACCTGTACGTGCAATTTCCTGCAATATAGAGCCTTCAATCTTGACCAATAAAGCTGCTCTTTTCACTATAAAACTCAGTTTATATTGCAGTATGATAGCCAATTACTATAATAATAATAATATATTAATATATATATATTTATATACTGTATATATACTGTATATTTTTTTTTTGCTCTTTTATTTTTATTAAATCAATCTCCTTTCAAATAGGCCAAGTTTTTAATAAGAAAGAGAGAAAAAATACCAACAAGGAACAATAACAGGGTCTGCTGTAAATATAGCCTATTTTGTGTCTTAATTTGTTATGTTATCCTACACTTTAAGCTTATATTTCCATTACCTGTAACTCTTGGGTCTCTTTCTCTCCTTCTCTGCCTCCTCCCTGAGTCTGCACAGTCACCATATCATTCTACATTAAGGAGAGCAATACACTTATGAATACACTGAACCGGTTTGAATACACAATCTTTATGCTACTCTGTAAAGAAAGGGAGAGAGGGGGGATATATAATCCAAGTATTTGTGTCTTAATTTGTTATGTTTGTTATGGTTTGTAACCGACCCCAATCGCACAACACAAGACAGGTATGATGGTTTGCCAAGAAACAGATATTTATTTAGAACAGGGAAAAAGGGCACTGTCCCTTTAAGAGAGAAAACACAAAACACTGGAATAACACAAGAGGGGAAGGTAAAGTGCCTTTAAGAGGTGGGCAGGTAAAGGGAACACTATGGGAAGGTAAAGGGAACGCCTAAGGGAAGGTTAAGGGAACGCCTTGGGAAGGTTAAGGGAACGCCTTGGGGAAGGTTAAGGGAATGCCTTGGGGAAGGTTAAGGGAACGCCTTGGGAAGGTTAAGGGAACGCCTTGGGACAGAGGACTAGGGACTAGGAGAGCTAGGGATAGAGGACTAGGGACTAGGAGAACTAGGGATAGAGGACTAGGGACTGGGGAACAAAGGGAACAGGTTCTGGGGAACAGAGGGCCAGGTTCTGGTGACAGAGGGAACAGAGGCCCGCGGAGGCGGGCTGGGGACAGGGAGGAACTGGGGACTGGTGGGAAAACATCTGGGCCGCTCTGCAGAACAGAGGAGAGGGTTAATATTCAAAGGGAAAAAACAGAGCAGATGCAGAACAGTCCAAATAACAAAGTAACAAAGTAAATACTATCTTCGTGTGAACAAACACACAGTGGGAGATGGAATGTCCAAAATAATATCCACGAGAGAACAAAACGAGTGGGAGATGAAATGTCCAAACTAATAACTAAGTGAGAACTAAAGGAGGCAATACGCTGGGTGAGTGACATCACAATCAAAACTCACCCAGGCGTATGCGTAATGGTACAGGGACAGCAGCGGGAACGGGGGCAAGGGCACTACGCTGAGTGAGTGACATCACAATCAAAACTCACCCAGGCGTATGCGTAAAGGTACAGGGACAGCAGCGGGAACGGGGGCAAGGGCACTACGCTGAGTGAGTGACATCACAATCAAAACTCACCCAGGCGTATGCGTAAAGGTACAGGGACAGCAGCGGGAACGGGGGCAAGGGCACTACGCTGAGTGAGTGACATCACAATCAAAACTCACCCAGGCGTATGCGTAAAGGTACAGGGACAGCAGCGGGAACGGGGGCAAGGGCACTACGCTGGGTGAGTGACATCACAATCAAAACTCACCCAGGCGTATGCGTAATGGTACAGGGACAGCAACGGGGCGAGGGCATCGCCACCGGGTGGCTGGCTGTCCGAGCCGAGGAACAGAGCGCTGGGACAGCGGCGGTGGCGAGGGCGTCGTCCACCGGGTAGCCGCTGTCGGAGCCGAGGAACAGAGTGCTGGAACAACGGCGGTGGCGAGGATGTCGTCCACCGGGTAGCCGCTGTCGGAGCCGAGGAACAGAGCGCTGGAACAGCGGCGGTGGCGAGGATGTCGTCCACCGGGTAGCCGCTGTCGGAGCCGAGGAACAGAGTGCGCGCCACACCTTGGTGTGCGCGTCGGAACAGGGAGCTGGAACAGTGGCGGTGGCGAGGGTGTCGTCCACCGGGTAGCCGCTGTCGGAGCCGAGGAACAGAGTGCGCGCCACACCTTGGTGTGCGCGTCGGAACAGGGAGCTGGAACAGTGGCGGTGGCGAGGGTGTCGTCCACCGGGTAGCCGCTGTCGGAGCCGAGGAACAGAGTGGCGCGCCACACCTTGGTGTGCGCGTCGGAACAGAGAGACGCATCGGGGTGCGTCTGCGAGGAGGAGTGTGCCAAGCACGAAGGTCTGGAAGATGCGCGTCGGCGCGCTGAGGTCTGGAGAGCGTGCCAAGCTCGAAGGTCTGGAAGATGCGCGTCTGTGCGCTGGTACGGAGGAGCGTGCCAAGCTCGAAGGTCTGGAAGATGCGCGTCAGTGCGCTGGTACGGAGGAGCGTGCCAAGCTCGAAGGTCTGGAAGATGCGCGTCTGTGCGCTGGTACGGAGGAGCGTGCCAAGCTCGAAGGTCTGAAGTGGAACACTGGAATACCTCCCGTAGAGGATTAGAGAGCGCAGTACAGTGTCTCCCTCCAGGCAAACGGCGGCAGGTGGCGAAGGCTTGAGCGCATCTGGCGCGCTGGTCTGGAGTGGAACACTGGAATACCTCCCGTAGAGAATTAGAGAGCGCAGTACAATGTCTCCCTCCAGGCAAACGGCGACAGGTGGCCAAGGCCCTTGAAGATGCGCGTTGCGCGCTGGTGACTGGAGAGCGTGCCAAGCTCGAGGGTCTGGGAGATGCGCGTTGGTCTAGATGTGCGTCAGGACGAACAGCTGCGCTGGGGTCTGCAGTGGAGCGCTGGGGTGCCTCCCGTGGAAGTTACAGGGAGCGCAGAACAGTCTCCTCCACAGGCTACGGCGACAGCAGACGAAGGCTGGAGCAAACATCTCAAGGCTGGAGAGATCCATCTTACAGCATTGGTAGACCAGAGGATCTCCCGAAAGAGTCTAGATGTTAGAGAATATGACTCAGCATGAATACAACACGACCCCACGCCGAAACGAGGGGAAGAGCCCTCGTATTTAAAGCCCACAGGGGGACTAATTAGCCTGCCACCACAGGTGCGAGAGATAATAGAATATCAAACAGGTGTGGCCACTAAGGGTAAGGAACGAGAGGGTGGGGGCTAGAGAGAGTGAGTAGGGAATTCCTAACAGTAGGCTTAAAGAAGACAGAGAAAAGGTAGTGAGCAGCGGGCAAAACCTCACAGTACCCCCCCCTCAACGGGAGCCACCCGGCGACCCAAAACAAATACAGACAGAGTGGCAGGGGGCAAAACAAGAGGTACTGGCCAAGCCAGCAGGGGAAGCCACCACAAGAGTGGGGCTAGCAAAAGAAACAGGGTCGCCGAGGGGTAACTAGGGTAGCAGAGGGGCAACTGGTCTAGAGGAACTGGGTCTAGAGAACTGGTCTAGAGGAACTGGTCTAGAGGAACTGGGTCTAGAGAACTGGTCTAGAGCAACTGGTCTAGAGGAACTGAGGGGCAAGCAGGGTAGCTAAGGGGTAACCATGGAAGCACCGGGAAAGGGCTAGCAGAGGGAAGGTTAGCTGCCAGGGCACTGATAGCTACAGGGCCTATGCTAGCTGTACTGCTACATCAACATAGAGGCTGCGCAAGCTGCCGGAGCCAGGCTAGCAGAGGGAAAGGGTAGCTGCCAGGGCACTGATAGCTACAGGGCCTATGCTAGCTGTACTGCTACATCAACATAGAGGCTGCGCTAGCTGCCGGAGCTAGGCTGGCAGACAGGGCTGGGCCAGCATGAGAGCACAAGCTAGCTGGAAGGACAGTCCTAGCTGTGTGAGAAAAACTGACCTTGCTAGCTGAAAGGGCAGTCCTAGCAGTGGAATAAACTACACAAAAAAGTGGAGGCCATGCAGAGGGACCGGGTTAGCTGCTTGGGCCTGGCTAGCTACAGGGCCTATGCCAGCTGCAAGGCTGCATTAACATAGAGGCTGTGCTAACAGCCGGGGCCAAGCTAGCAGACCAGGGCCATGCAGAGGGAAACTGGGTTAGCCGCCAGGGCATGGCTAGCTACAGGGGGGTCAAACAGGGCAAAACGGGAAGCAAACAGGGGAGCTAACCGGGGAGACTAACAAGCTAAACAGGGGAGTAACAGGCTAACAAGGGAGCTAAACAGGACTAACAGGGAAGCTAAACTGGGCAAACAGGGAAGCTAACAGGGCTAACAGGGGAGCTAGAGGGGAGACTAACAAGCTAACAGGGGAGCTAACAGGGCTAACAGGGGAGCTAGAGGGAACAAGAAAAAAAAAAAAGGCAAACTCAACATACACCGTCTGTGCTGGCTGGGGTCGTCGATTTGGTGGGGTCGTACTGTTATGGTTTGTAACCGACCCCAATCGCACAACACAAGACAGGTATGATGGTTTGCCAAGAAACAGATATTTATTTAGAACAGGGAAAAAGGGCACTGTCCCTTTAAGAGAGAAAACACAAAACACTGGAATAACACAAGAGGGGAAGGTAAAGTGCCTTTAAGAGGTGGGCAGGTAAAGGGAACACTATGGGAAGGTAAAGGGAACGCCTAAGGGAAGGTTAAGGGAACGCCTTGGGAAGGTTAAGGGAACGCCTTGGGGAAGGTTAAGGGAACGCCTTGGGGAAGGTTAAGGGAACGCCTTGGGAAGGTTAAGGGAACGCCTTGGGACAGAGGACTAGGGACTAGGAGAGCTAGGGATAGAGGACTAGGGACTAGGAGAACTAGGGATAGAGGACTAGGGACTGGGGAACAAAGGGAACAGGTTCTGGGGAACAGAGGGCCAGGTTCTGGTGACAGAGGGAACAGAGGCCCGCGGAGGCGGGCTGGGGACAGGGAGGAACTGGGGACTGGTGGGAAAACATCTGGGCCGCTCTGCAGAACAGAGGAGAGGGTTAATATTCAAAGGGAAAAAACAGAGCAGATGCAGAACAGTCCAAATAACAAAGTAACAAAGTAAATACTATCTTCGTGTGAACAAACACACAGTGGGAGATGGAATGTCCAAAATAATATCCACGAGAGAACAAAACGAGTGGGAGATGAAATGTCCAAACTAATAACTAAGTGAGAACTAAAGGAGGCAATACGCTGGGTGAGTGACATCACAATCAAAACTCACCCAGGCGTATGCGTAATGGTACAGGGACAGCAGCGGGAACGGGGGCAAGGGCACTACGCTGAGTGAGTGACATCACAATCAAAACTCACCCAGGCGTATGCGTAAAGGTACAGGGACAGCAGCGGGAACGGGGGCAAGGGCACTACGCTGAGTGAGTGACATCACAATCAAAACTCACCCAGGCGTATGCGTAAAGGTACAGGGACAGCAGCGGGAACGGGGGCAAGGGCACTACGCTGAGTGAGTGACATCACAATCAAAACTCACCCAGGCGTATGCGTAAAGGTACAGGGACAGCAGCGGGAACGGGGGCAAGGGCACTACGCTGGGTGAGTGACATCACAATCAAAACTCACCCAGGCGTATGCGTAATGGTACAGGGACAGCAACGGGGCGAGGGCATCGCCACCGGGTGGCTGGCTGTCCGAGCCGAGGAACAGAGCGCTGGGACAGCGGCGGTGGCGAGGGCGTCGTCCACCGGGTAGCCGCTGTCGGAGCCGAGGAACAGAGTGCTGGAACAACGGCGGTGGCGAGGATGTCGTCCACCGGGTAGCCGCTGTCGGAGCCGAGGAACAGAGCGCTGGAACAGCGGCGGTGGCGAGGATGTCGTCCACCGGGTAGCCGCTGTCGGAGCCGAGGAACAGAGTGCGCGCCACACCTTGGTGTGCGCGTCGGAACAGGGAGCTGGAACAGTGGCGGTGGCGAGGGTGTCGTCCACCGGGTAGCCGCTGTCGGAGCCGAGGAACAGAGTGCGCGCCACACCTTGGTGTGCGCGTCGGAACAGGGAGCTGGAACAGTGGCGGTGGCGAGGGTGTCGTCCACCGGGTAGCCGCTGTCGGAGCCGAGGAACAGAGTGGCGCGCCACACCTTGGTGTGCGCGTCGGAACAGAGAGACGCATCGGGGTGCGTCTGCGAGGAGGAGTGTGCCAAGCACGAAGGTCTGGAAGATGCGCGTCGGCGCGCTGAGGTCTGGAGAGCGTGCCAAGCTCGAAGGTCTGGAAGATGCGCGTCTGTGCGCTGGTACGGAGGAGCGTGCCAAGCTCGAAGGTCTGGAAGATGCGCGTCAGTGCGCTGGTACGGAGGAGCGTGCCAAGCTCGAAGGTCTGGAAGATGCGCGTCTGTGCGCTGGTACGGAGGAGCGTGCCAAGCTCGAAGGTCTGAAGTGGAACACTGGAATACCTCCCGTAGAGGATTAGAGAGCGCAGTACAGTGTCTCCCTCCAGGCAAACGGCGGCAGGTGGCGAAGGCTTGAGCGCATCTGGCGCGCTGGTCTGGAGTGGAACACTGGAATACCTCCCGTAGAGAATTAGAGAGCGCAGTACAATGTCTCCCTCCAGGCAAACGGCGACAGGTGGCCAAGGCCCTTGAAGATGCGCGTTGCGCGCTGGTGACTGGAGAGCGTGCCAAGCTCGAGGGTCCGGGAGATGCGCGTTGGTCTAGATGTGCGTCAGGACGAACAGCTGCGCTGGGGTCTGCAGTGGAGCGCTGGGGTGCCTCCCGTGGAAGTTACAGGGAGCGCAGAACAGTCTCCTCCACAGGCTACGGCGACAGCAGACGAAGGCTGGAGCAAACATCTCAAGGCTGGAGAGATCCATCTTACAGCATTGGTAGACCAGAGGATCTCCCGAAAGAGTCTAGATGTTAGAGAATATGACTCAGCATGAATACAACACGACCCCACGCCGAAACGAGGGGAAGAGCCCTCGTATTTAAAGCCCACAGGGGGACTAATTAGCCTGCCACCACAGGTGCGAGAGATAATAGAATATCAAACAGGTGTGGCCACTAAGGGTAAGGAACGAGAGGGTGGGGGCTAGAGAGAGTGAGTAGGGAATTCCTAACAGTAGGCTTAAAGAAGACAGAGAAAAGGTAGTGAGCAGCGGGCAAAACCTCACAATGTTATCCTACACTTTAAGCTGACTGTCTGATATTTCCACTACCTGTAACTCTTTGGTCTCTTTCTCTCCTTCCTGAGTCTGTACAGTCACCATATCATTATACATTAAGGAGAGCAATACACTTATGAATACACTGAACATCATTATGAAACATTTCTATTGCACCCTTACTTACAATTCATTATGAATTGAAAATGGGGAACCCTGATGTAAACAAGACGAAAGTCTTTCTCTGGTCTGCATCCCCTTAACAATTGTGTGTATTGAGCCGTACTGTACTGTACCCATTCTGCAGTTATTGATTGATTAAAAATGTTATTAACATATTGCAGAATGGGTACAATATAGTACGGCTCAATACACACAATTGTTAAGGGATTGCAGACCAGAGAAATACTTTTGTTTTGTTTACATCAGGGTCCCCCATTTACAATTCATAATGAATTGTAAGTAAAGGTGCAATTAACACCGTGCAATCCATTATTTGTGGTCTTTGAGCTATTAGGCTACTAGGGTTCTTACTTTGCGTTTTGGTTTCCAAAAAAATGCTCCGATGTCTGTATTCTTTCTTTTTTCTGCCATGTTACCTGGTTGGCTGGACACACACACACATTTTCATTTCAGGTATTGTACCTTAAGATAATTGAACATCTTGATTTACCATAAATCCTCAAATATAGGACGGGTCTTCTATTTACCTCAGCTGCAAAGAGCACCAGGCCTTTATTAGAGAGGCTTATATAAGAGGCAGGCCTTAATTTCTAAAAATGACACTCATGGACATAATCCCTTCATTTTCAGACTTTTATTGCATTATTATTATTATAAAAAAAAAAAAAAAAAAAAAAAGTAAAATCTTTTTATTTTTTTTGGGGGGGGGGGGGGCTCGTCACTAAAGGCCCACAGGCCGCGGCCGTCGTTAATCCGGCCCTGCTCGCGAACGTTAAAATTTGCAAACGAAGTCAACGTTATCCAGCTGACGACACCACATATCTAGATATATGACAACGTTAGCTAGCGGCTAGCACTAAAGCTAATGCCAACCAGAGGGACACTTTGTTATTATTATTATTATTATTATTGGTATGACCAGATGGCATTTCGGGATGTGAAACACTTTTATTGTATTGCGTGGTAGAACCTCTACCACTCAATAGTAAACGACATGTCTAACATAAATAATCTTAACAATCATAAACAACTTACTGGAAAATCCTGCCTGCCACCAAATGACACACTTCTGTGGCCTTTGAATTTACACTCAGCCTACCTGCAGCGCCAGCGCCGTCCGCCACTCTGTCTGCTCTGCTGGGGGTTGGACTTGGAGAGGCACTGGATCAAACCATATGGGGGAGCAGGGGGGGGGGGTCGCAATCTTTGGAAACTTAAAAACTTGCTATTAAGTGTCATTGCGTATTATTAATTTGATTGAAATTACGTAGTTATGGTTAGATTTATATATGGGAGGGGGGGTATATCATATTTTTCATATGATCAAAAAGTGGGGGAGCAAAATAAGACGTTTGCCCCCCCATGTTCAATAGTCGTAGAGCAGCTGCTTCCCGTGCTCTAATGCGCAGGCGTCTATGGTGGTAGATACTGCAGGCTACCATCCACCATCTATCAGGCACCACTACTTACAGTAGGCTAATTATGACTTTTTCCTGTACTGAGTATTATAAGAAATTACCATTCTATTGGCAGCAGTGGGCACTAACACTGACAGGGTTAGAAGTTGTATACCCTGTGTTTAGCTCAATTTGTAGAGCATGTCTCGTACATTGCCAGGGTTAAGGGTTCAACATATCATGTCCTTTCATACCTTTTTTCCAAATGATTGAGAATGAATACCCTCTGCATTATCATCACGGTTAGCCAATAAGCTGCAATTTATGTATACATTTTGAATGGATTGATTTGAAAATGAGCTTGAGCCGTACCCCAGTATATTAACCTTCATGGCAGCATAACACACAGTATTGCCTCCTCACAGTAATGAGCCCAGTACTGATCATGCTTCATTCCACATTCCATGTGTGTCAAACGGGCCTTGTCTAATGTTCTCTTGTTCCCACACATGAGACACCAGCCATGTGACCCCTATACCCCCCCCCCCCCACCCCACTCCAGCGAAACCTTCGCTATGTGACCTCTGGCCGTCAGAACCACTGGCCCATGTTCAGGTCAACCATTTTCCGAGTCATTACCCTGCTTTCAATGTCCGAGAGCGGCAGGCAGGAAATTCAATCCAACCGAGACACATTCACTGTCTGCTGCTAATGGCCTTGTGATGTTAACCTGATGGAAGCAAAGAATGTCCCTCCATACGACCATCCATTCAGCACAATAATAGAACATCATATTCATACCGTCGATTTTGCGTCTAATAAATGCTCATGGAAACGTTTACAGGCGTGTTCTAAAGGCAATCCCTTCACTTGATGTGTAAATAATATCATTCATCAATAAACACTTAGGGCGGCATCCACTAAGAATGGATTGCACGGTGGGAATTGCACCCTTAACTGTGCGGTGTTTGCGCCCGGTATCTGCTTCGTCTATATGAGTGCATGCTTACCAACTCTTTCACCTGTTTTATTGCAACACTACTATCACCGACATCTAAGAAGGAAGATCCCCCCCTTGAATGGCCCTTCTAAGGTTTCTCTCCTCCACATTGCCTGTGGTGCATTTTTTCCTATTGCTAGGTAGTTGTTCCTTACCTTCGCGTGGGGTATGTCTGGGAGTGTTACATTTATTTTATTTAAAAAAAAAAATTTTACTTTATGGTGTTTTTGTTTTGTTCTTTATTTATTGTGATGTTTCTTCTTGACTTGTTTAAAGAAGACGTGTCCGGCCCATGGGGACATTAACGTGATTTGATTTGATTTGATTTGTCTTTGCGAGCTATCCACTAAGGACATTGCGCAGATGAGATACCAGCCCATTATGTGTGGAGTTTTCCCCTGATCTGCTCCAGCGCAGTTGGCTCGCAGCGCTGAGAGAGGCAGAGAGAGAGAGAGCTCGGAGGACGTTCACTAATTTAAACAAACTGTATACTGTTGATTAAAGTTGGGACTCGGCCCCTTTCAAAGTGGAGCATGGTGCGGTTTGCTGTTGGTGTGAACACAATCGAAACTTTATAGTACCTAATCTAGGAAGCGCAGGGTTTTTGGAAGTGAGTGTGAATGAGAGTGTGCAACCGTGTGTGTGTGTGTGTGTGTGCGAGCGAGCGACTGAGAGAGTAAATGTGTGCGAGCGTGTGTGTGTGCGAGCGAGCGACTGAGAGAGAGTGTGTGTGTGTGTGTGTGCGAGCGAGCGAGCGAGCATGAAAGAGTGAGTGTGTGAGAGTGTGTGTGTGTCTATGTGTGTGTGCGAGCTGAAAGTATTAAAAAAGCTGAGTTATTTTGATTGATATGTATGAGCCGGCTGAACAGAGATTCAGGAGACAAAGGTGAATTCAATCTGTGTTTTTTTATGGAACACACAGAGAAGAGAAACAGTCCTGGAGACCAGCCCTCCACAGGGCTAAGAGCCTCTAGAATGACACACAACCATGGCTTAAATACTCTTGTGGCAGTTCCATATAGGGAGGTTGATGACTGGTTAATAATGGATGATCCGACAGGCATTGGCATACATGGTCTGGTTTGGGGATATATTATGTTCAGGTTTGCTCCTTCTCACTGGCCAGAGGCCCGATGCAGCCATGCATGCACCGGTCATCAGGTCACACAGGTCATCAGGTCAAAGTATTCTAGTCCTGAGTGCCTGGCTTGGCTTGGTCACTCGACACACTGGCACATTCCAGAGTGGGGGAGACGATGATCATGATTTGACCAGAGGAGCTTAGATGTAAGATATTAGATATAATGAAATATATTACAGAGCGAGCATGAGAGAGAGTGTGTGTGTGTGAGCTGGATTTTCCTGAAAATTATCTGTCAAATAGAATGAACGACCTGGCGACTGCATGTCCTTTGTTTACAAATTAGGTTTGCTCAAAAAAGGGCAGTGTGAACGCAAACCAAAATCAAACAATGTATCATTCTCACATTTGGTCCACCAGAAAGTCCGGACTATCCGTGGACTTTCAGATGTGAACACGGCCATAGCGTTTAGGGCTTTGCGCTTATTTACCACCTTGTCTGTAAAGACGGTAGGTGCGTAGCATTAACTGCTCGGTGCAATTGGCACCGGGCTTTGTGGATTCGGAGCATGGCTCATTTGCATAGGAAGGGGACATGTTCCGCCCATATTACCTCATTTAAATATGCGCCAATTGCACCGGACGCAATGCTGACGGAACACAGTTGCCACCTCATTTCACCTGTTGCGCGTTCTCTGTGGATACCAAACTGAGTTTCAGAGCGATAGGCACCGGCTTTGCGTTGGAAAAAGCCGCACAAACCCTTTGTGGATCCTGCCCTTAGTCTAGCACTGAGCGTGCTCCTTCTGTCAGCCAAGTCTGTGTATAGTGGGTGGGAGGGGTTGTCCCTGATGGCATGGAGCGTAGCAAGGCTCCTCCTCTCCGCCACCATTGCTAGAGAGTCCAGCTCCACCCCTACCACGTTACTGGCCTTCCTGACCAGCTTATCCAGCCTGTTTGCTTTCCCCGCTCTCAGTCCGCTGCCCCAGCAGGTCACAGCGTACAAGAAGGCGCCCGCCACCACTGACTCGTAGAACATCCTCAACATCCTTGTACAGACGTTGAAGGATCTCAGCCTTCTGAGGAAGTAGAGTGTGCTCTGGCCCTTCTTGTACAGTGCCTCTGCGCATTTTGACCCGTTCAATTTATTGTCGATGTGTACACCGAGGTATTTGTAATCCTCAACCGTGTCCACTTCGACTCCCCTGATGGAAACAGGGGTCACAGGTGCACTCCTCCTCCTCCCCAGATCCAGAACCTGTTCCCTGGTCTTTGTCACATTTAGGTGGCAGGACTCTGTCCGATAGTGGAAGTCATTAGTGTCGACGGTGAAGAGGAAGGGAGAGAGGACTCTCCCCTGCGGGGCCCCGGTGTTGCTGACCAGTCTGTCGGACACACAGCTCTGTAGGCGCACATACTGTGGTCTGCCTGTCAGATAGTCAACAACCCAGGACACCAGGGGGGCCTCTACCTGCATCACCTCCAACTTCTCACCCAGCAGCCCAGGCCGTATGGTATCAAACGCACTGGAGAAGTACAAAAAAAAAAAAAAAAACACGACTCTCACAGTGCTCCCCGGCTTGTCTAGGTGAGTGTAGGCTCGGTTCAGCAGGTAGATGACAACATCCTCTACCCCCAGTCGGGGCTGGTAGGCAAACTGGAGTGGGTCTAGGTGGGGTTTAATCCGGGCGGAGTTGCTCCAGGACTATCTTCTCCATGGTCTTCATTATATGAGAGGTTAGAGCCACCGGCCTGTAGTCCTTGGACGTGCTGGGACGCGGGCATTTAGGGACAGGGACAACAAAGGAGGTTTTCCACAATGTTGGGACTTTCTGCAGCCTCAGGCTCATATTGAATATGTGCTGGAGCACATCACAGAGCTGAGAGGCACAGGTTTTGAGTACCCTTGGGCTCACGCCGTCGGGACCTGCGGCCTTGCCTGCGTGTAACTTGCTCAGCTGTTTATTCACCTGGTCTGCAGAAAGCCACACTGTGGGGGGGAGGGTTGGGTCGTCGAGCCATGGGGGGCAGACAGGCTGCACCAGGGAGGGGGGGGGGGTCAGTTGGGGGAGGGAGGGGGTTGACGACACACACACAAACACGCACACATACAGGCTTGACGTGGGATGAAATAAAATATCTTATTATGATGAATTGAAAATGGGGGACTCTGATGTAAACAAGACGAAAGTCTTTCTCTGGTCTGCAGATTTCTCGGGTTTTGGTAGTTTATTTAATTTTTTTAGATTTTTCCGCCTCTTAATAATTGTGTGTATTGAGCTGTACTGTATTGTACCCATTCTGCAATCTGTTAATAAAATCTTCAATCAATCAATCAATCAACTAGTGACAGATATGATCCCACCACTGTGTCCTTTATGAAAAAGTTGGATGGCCTTCTCTGGTTGAAAAGCGTAACTATCATTATTATTTGTTTATTTTTAAGGCCTGTATTGGTAAACGTCCCGCTTACATAACTGTTGGAATGGCATCTTGGAACCTATTCTACATGTTCAAATTACTAGTTTGTTCTGAACTAGGAAACACTGCTTTTTCCTTTGATGCTTTCCTTTGAACACCTGGAATGCCCTCCGACTGACTCTGAAGCTGAAGATTCTTCCTTCTTTTGCTGCATTTAAAAGTATGATCTCTGTGGTGGAAAATGTTTATGTCATTATACAGGCTGTATTACAATAAGTATTCTATGAGGCGGCTAGGTGCTCGCCACCAATGCAGGAGACGCTGGGTTCGAGCCCAGCTCTCCGCATTGCTATCAGCTTGGCTGGTCGTTCATACTAATACAATTGGCAATATTATAGGGGTGGGAAGCTGATGGGTGGGGATCGGACGTTGTGGACAGCGACTCCTACAGGTCGGTTGGTGCGCCTGCGCAGCAGAATCAGGAAGCGACAGGGGCGGCGTGTCCCTCCCACGCAGACCCTCGCCGCTGAGAGATTGCGCTGTGCAGGTGAAAAGATGCGACGGCTGCTTCCTCGAGTACCGGCGGGGACACGTGATGTAAGGCTTCGTCCACATTGCAGCCGGCTTGTGGGAGGCATGGCCTAACAGCGTTCGAGACAGGGGAGGGTAGAATTGGACGATACGAAATTGGGATGGGAGAAAAATAGAAAATGGGAGAAAAAGTTGATAAAAAAAATATATATGTATTCTATTATATGCCATATGCTGTGGGTCACACAATGTGTGTTCTTCAGAGCCATAACATAGCTGTGTGGGAAACTGCCCTGTTTTCCTCCCAGGATAGCCATAACATAGTCATAGTATTGATTATTCTAAACCACCATCTTGTTCTTTCTTGTTATTTTCCATTCTCCTACGTCATTTTCATGTATTTAATTGTATGTCTGACCAAAGTTCGTTCACACTTCTCGGTCAGACATTTTGTGTTACATGTTGTCTCTGGCTGTGAACTGAGCATTTTTCCTTGTATGGCCATACATCTATCTAGGTCGTCCTCGGACGGGCCCTCCATCGGTGCTTCCAGTCATCCCGATCCTCCATGCATCTGGCTAGCTCGTTGGTGCTTTCTGTTTCCGCATCTCTCCTGAGTACGTCCACGTAGGTTAACGTGGGACGTCCTCGTGATCGATGCCCGTGTGTTGGTTCCCACAGCACAAGTTTACTGGTTGGCATCTCATGGTGTCTCTGGCAGTGACCTGCCAGCCTCATTCTCCTGACTGCCACTTTATCGCTCACCTTTAGCACCCCCCCATACAAGTTTGCATTAGAGACATGCTCATCCCTGTTGATGTTGAGCACCACACGCATCATTCTGGTGTAGCACCCATCCAAGGACTTCTGCAGGGTGGGCTTCAAGGTCCAGCATTCACTGCCATACAAAAGGACAGACTCAACTGTTACATGAAAGAAGTTGAGCTTGATTTGACGGGGGAGGTTGGATTTCCACACACTGGTCATGCCGTTCAAAGCCCTCCACGCAAGTGCCTTCCTCACTTTAAGGTCTTGCTCGGACAAGTTGACCCACGAGCCCAGGTACTTGAAATCACTGACTTCCTTTAGGAATAAATCGATCTAGTTTTTATTCAACTTTGGACTCAGAAATTGTTATTTGCTTACATTATCTATTAGTATTATATTTTTCCACGACATCTCTAACCACTGTATGTCGACCTAACTGTCTTAGATGTTTTTCTTTATTGTTTATTCTTATTTATTGTGCCTATATCATGTATGAAATTTATGATAACCTATGTCTTATTTTGTAAGCACTTGTAGACTGCTTACAAATTCAGCCCACAAATTAACAGCTAAAAAAGAGAAAACAGCAATTAGTCTGCCTCTGTGTCTTCCTATCTGCCTGTGTGTCTTATCTGCCTGTCTGTGGCCTTTTGATGTATTCTCTGTCTGTTATTTCTAAATGAATATGCTCTATGTAATTTTATTTTACATTACTGTATTTTAATTCAGCAAATGAACAGCCGACTTTAAAAAGTGTTTAGCCTAATACACGCAAACACACACACACAGCTTGATGTGGGATCAAATAAAATAGCTTATTTACAGTTTTTCTCAATTGCTTTGGTGCATTTCTCTGATCAGAATTAAAGTTCTCATAACTGTTAGTGCATTTCTCAAAACAATTAGTACAAACTGCAAAACCTAGGTGATAACCTGCAGAAGCGTGTCACTTGCTCAAAATGGATAATTCATTCCTCAAAAGCAAGTATTCATGTCAATGAAAGTGTCACTGTCATCAAAATGAAAAGTCCTGACACCATTGTTTATGAACAAGATAGTCAAATGGCTTTGCCATGTTTTCGTTATGACAGTTCACTCTGTAAGTGTTTTCCAATGCAAAAAAAGTCAGATCTTGGTGACACTTTCTGAAAATGCTCAAGACAGCACTATACACTATTTGCACAGCCATTTGAAATCTACAGTTACACATTGCTGTATTTAGTGAGGTAAATGAGTACAAGACACGTATGTTTCACATTTTTACTGCATATGCTCTTTGCAATTTTAATTTGTTCACAGCATTGTGCAAAAGAAAAATACAAACAAATTTACAACAAACATAAGAAACACCCTTTGGCCTTTGGGTAGAGCTGTGCACAACTGTAAACAATATTGCAGTACATATTGGAACTGAATTGGAACATACAACATACACAGTACTGTAAATCATTCATTCACATCCAGACGTTCCTGTCTGTCTGGCTATTGGATTCAGGAATGGGGAGTAGGGAGGGAGATATTCCACCAGCATCCTTTCATGTGCTGCAAACCACTGTGTGACCAGAATTGCGTGGTGAAAACGCACATTATCCGATACAACAACGTACTTGGTCAGATGGTCGCCATTTAGACCCCTCTCATTCTCAGGGATTATGTCCCTGTAAAGAGTGTCTAAAAAAGTCAGCAGATGTTGTGTGTTGTATGGACCAATGCGGGGCATATGGGTGAGGACGCCGTTTTCTGAGATGGCTGCACACATTGTAATATTCCCTCCTCGTTGGCCTGGGACATCAGTGGTTGCTCTCTGTCCAATGCGATTCCTTCCACGCCTTCTACCTTTTGCCAGATTGAAACCCGCCTCATCAACATATATGAATGTGTGCAGCAATTCCCTGGCATCCAGCTCCATTCAGGGGAAAAATTATAAAGAAATGTATAAAATTTGCTTGACAGATTTTGACAACTAGTTCAACATATTTGTATGTAATGACTCAAGCAATGAAATGAGGACTATTAGTTTTATAGGGAATGACTATTCAGCAGTCATAAGTATAGTTCATTTTGACTGACATGACCTAAGCAAATGATAATGTTATAAAACAGCAGAGAATTGTATGAAAGCAATTGATGCATGTCCAAAAGCATTTGCAATTTGTTCGGAGGAATGAGAAACTGCTACTATGATGTGCACAAATTACAAAATGTTGTGGAGGTTGAACTAACAGTTATGAGAACTTTAATTCTGATCAGAGAAATGCACCAAAGCAATTGAGAAAAACTGTAACAGAGAGAGAGAGAGAGACTCGGTCGGGGGACTTGTAGATAGGTAGGTAAGTAGCTAGCTAGAAATATAGACAGACAGACTGATACAGACAGACAGACAGACACACAGACAGACAGACAGACAGACAGACAGACAGACAGACAGACAGACAGACAGACAGACAGACAGACAGACAGACAGACAGACAGACAGACAGACAGACAGACAGACAGATAGATAGATAGATAGATAGATAGATAGATAGATAGATAGATAGATAGATAGATCTTGTATATCCTTTATCTTTTTATCTTGTATTTATGCATAATCTGGATGTTGAATGGGGGGTCATTGTACTTATAATGTGTATGTGACAAATGCCTTTTGAGTACATCCCCTGTTTTCTATTTTCAGTACTCTGACATCTTCTATGGTGGAATCCCATAGTTGGAGCAGCAGCAGCCACAGTACAGTAGGTGGTGGAACCGATCTAGGATCTGGCTCCATGCTGGTAAATTATGTGTGTTTGTAGTTCATTTGTTTTTCATCCTGATCGTGGATACCAGCCACAGATAAAGACAGGACATAGAAACTCATAGAGAGAGCACTGAATGAAACAGAGCATGACTTCACACACACACACACACACACACACACACACACACACACACACACACACACACACACACACACACACACACACACACACACACACACACACACACACACACACACACACACACACACACACACACACACACACACACACACACACACACACACACACACACACACACACACACACTCTCTCTCTCTTAGCTGTCCATCGTGTTCGATGATGACGCTTGCTCCAGGGATGGGGAGAGGGGGGGGTGGGGGGGGGGAGTTAGCGCCGCTGCCGCTGGTGCCACTTCTCGTGGGCGTTGAGTCCGATCCTTGAGCCGCACACCCGTCCACAGATGGCGCAAGGGAAGCCAGATACCTGGGGGATGCCAGCCGCCCGCTGGTGTCGTTGCGTGCGCCTCTCAGATCTTCGGTCTTGGTTCGTTTGGTGTATTTGGGAAACTGCAGTGGCACAAGTGACTTGCCAGGCTGATCTGTCGAGTGCCAGAGTTTCAAGCTGCGTGATGTTTGCACACTTTAGGAGGTCCCTGGTGTAGTCCTTAAAGCGTCTCTTTTGGCCTCCAGCAGCCCGCTTTGCTCCTCTCAGTTGGCCATAGAGGACTTGGCGGGGCAGGCGGTGGTCAGGCATACGTATGGTGTGCCCTATCCAACGAAGATGTTTTTTGGCCACAGCTGCGGCCATACAGATTGAGTTGGTGTTGTTGAGGATGTCTGTGTGGGGGACTCGATCTTCCCAGGTCAGGCCGAGGATCCTTTGGAGGCAACGGATGTGGAAAGCGTCCAGGTTGGTGATGTGCCGGCGGTATGGGGTCCAGGATTCTGCTCCATAGAGCAGAGTGGAGAGACATACTGCGTTGTAAACGGCAACCTTGGTGCTGATCTTCAGGTTTCGGTTTTCAAAAACCCTGCTGCGTAGGCGTCCAAAGGATGATGCCGCTTTATTGATACGTGTGTGTATCTCCGCGTCAAGGGAGCAGCATGAGGACAGAGTGGAGCCGAGGTAGGTGAAATGATCCACTGTTTTGAGTGGAACACCGTTTATGTGAAAACTGGGAGGTGTAGAGGTTCGGGAAGTGAGTTGGGACATGACTTCGGTTTTTTGTATGTTGACCTGGAGACCGAAGGATTGGTACAGGCTGGATATGGTGTCGAGAGCATGCTGCATAGACTCTGGACTGTGAGCTAAGATGGCACAGTCATCAGCGTACTGTAGCTCACATACTTGGCAGGATTTTGTCTTTGTGTGTGCCTGGAGCCGGCGGATGTTGAAGAGGCTACCATCAAGGCGGTATTCCACATGGACACCGTCTTCATGTCCCATGGCTCGGCGGAAGAGGCAGGTGACGGCAGAGAGGAGGAGATTAAAGAGCACCGGAGCCAAGACACAGCCCTGCTTCACCCCAACATTAACCTTAAAGGATTCTGACTGGAGTTCACCCGTCTGGACTCTGGCTTGCATCCCGTCATGCAGCTGCTGAAGGATGGAGAGAAACTTGGGTGGTACCCCAAGTTTGTTGAGGTGTTTCCAGAGCAGCTCACGGCTGATGGTGTCGAAGGCTTTGCTTAGGTCTATGAAGGCTATGTAAAGATCCTTGCGATGCTCTCTGCTCTTCTCTAGCAGCTGCCTCAGGACAAAAACCATGTCGGTGGTGGATCTGGTCTTCCGAAAGCCACATTGAGTTTCCGGAAGCGCAGCTTCAGAGATGTTTTCCACCAGCCTGTTCAGCATGATCTTCGCCAGCACTTTCCCTGCGATGGAGAGGAGAGAGATTCCTCGGCTGTTTCCGCAGACTGCTCTGTCCCCTTTCTGCTTGTAGATGACCACAATGTTTGCATCCTTCCAGTCCTGTGGGAGGGTCTCATGTTCCCAGATGTTGCAGATCAGGAGGTGCAGACGGCGCGTGAGGAGGTACCCTCCGTGTTTGAAAACCTCTGCTGGGATGCCATCGGGTCCAGGGCTTTTATTGTTCTTTAGACCCGCAATGGCTTGACTGGTCTCAGAGAAGTGTGGTGGGGTGTCCAGGTGCATGACTGGTGGCATGTCTGGGAGATTATCCAGGATATGTGGGTCAGTGGGGTTGGTGTGATTGAGTAAAGACTCAAAGTGTCACACACACACACACACACACACACACACACACACACACACACACACACACACACACACACACACACACCTACACACCTACACACACACACACACAGGCTGTATACACACACACACACACACACACACACACACACACACACACACACACACACACACACACGCTGTATACACACACATCAAGACACATATATACTTGAGACACACAAACCCACACACACGCGTGCACGCACACACACACACACACACACACACACACACACACACACACACACACACACACACACACACACACACACACACACACACACACACACACACACACACACACACACACACACACACACACACACACACACACACACACACACACACACAAAGCAGCAGTATTGGAGTTGTGGGGGCCAAGGGAACACTTTGGAAAGTTTTGAGCTATTTATTTTTGACATTTCTGGGACATTTTTGTAATTCTTCTGAACACACACATACACACTCTCTCTCTCAAATGTGCAAAGGAAAGAGAGAAGGGGAGGGAGGAAGAGATAGAAAGAGACACATAAATACAGAGAGAGACATTATAGTGGTGGTAAGATATTCTGCTGAATCAAGCAGTAGTTACAGTATGTTCAGAGATCTGTGTTTACATCAAGCAGTAGTTACAGTGTGTTCAGATATCTGTGTTTACATCAAGCAGTAGTTACAGTGTGTTCAGAGATCTGTGTTTACATCAAGCAGTAGTTACAGTATGTTCAGATATCTGTGTTTACATCAAGCAGTAGTTACAGTGTGTTCAGAGATCTGTGTTTACATCAAGCAGTAGTTACAGTGTGTTCAGAGATCTGTGTTTAAATCAAGCAGTAGTTACAGTATGTCCAGAGATCTGTGTTTAAATCAAGCAGTAGTTACAGTATGTCTAGAGATCTGTGTTTAAATCAAGCAGTAGTTACAGTATGTCCAGAGATCTGTCTTTAAATCAAGCAGTAGTTACAGTGTGTTCAGAGATCTGTGTTTACATCAAGCAGTAGTTACAGTATGTTCAGATATCTGTGTTTACATCAAGCAGTAGTTACAGTATGTTCAGAGATCTGTGTTTACATCAAGTAGTATGTCCAGAGATATGTGTTTAAATCAAGCAGTAGTTACAGTATGTCCAGAGATCTGTGTTTAAATCAAGCAGTAGTTACAGTATGTCCAGAGATCTGTGTTTAAATCAAGCAGTAGTTACAGTATGTCTAGAGATCTGTATTTAAATCAAGCAGTAGTTACAGTGTGTTCAGATATCTGTGTTTACATCAAGCAGTAGTTACAGTGTGTTCAGAGATCTGTGTTTACATCAAGCAGTAGTTACAGTGTGTTCAGAGATCTGTGTTTACATCAAGCAGTATGTCCAGAGATCTGTGTTTAAATCAAGCAGTAGTTACAGTATGTCCAGAGATCTGTGTTTAAATCAAGCAGTAGTTACAGTATGTCCAGAGATCTGTGTTTAAATCAAGCAGTAGTTACAGTATGTTCAGAGATCTCAAGTTTCAATTTTTTTTTTTTTTTTTTTTTTTTTTACTTTATTTTTTAGCGTTTATCGCTTTCCTGGTCAAGCATGACCGACAGTTGCAGGGTGAAACGGGAGAGAGAGCAGGGGGAGACATTCGGCAAATGACGGCGGGTCCGGGAATCGAACTCGGAGTCAACCAGATCCGTGACGCAGCACAGAGTCCCGCGCGAGCGCGGTAACATGGTGTGCTACTGGAGCACCCCTCAAGTTTCTTTATTAGTTGTCATACAAAAATACAGAATACCTTTATATGAAATGCTTCTTTCTGTTCTGCTCCTTACTCCGGGTATATATCAAGCAGTAGGGCATATTCCCCCCCCAGGTTGTCTGAAGGCCGGACTGAGAACACTGACATTGAACCGTGATTGCTATGAGAGGCAGCTGGACTATGTAATTGGACTGAGTGGTGGCAGGGTAGCGTCTATACTTTCCGCAAGTGGCTTGTCCTTCCGCGTTCCCGTTTTGCGCTCTGATTGGCCGTGCACGTTTCTGGTCATGTGACATGTGCGCCAATCGTGGGACGGCAAGTTCTGTGCCTATTTCCGGGTCTAACAGCCTGCAAACTACCTAACGCCTAGTTTATCACTGGTTAAGCTTAGGCGACTCTTTCGCAGTTGGTTAAGGTTAGAGTTTGGAATCAGGGCAGGCGTTCTATCGCCATGCTCTAAGACAAACTCTAACCTTAACCAACTTCGAAAGAGCGCCTAAGCTTAACCGTCCAAAAACGTGCCGTCCCACGATTGGGCGCACATGTCACATGACCAGAAACGTGCGTGGCAAATCAGAGCGCAAAACGGGAACGCGGAAGGACAAGCCACTTGCGGAAAGTATAGAAGCGGCAGGGTAGCAGGCCTTGTTGTGTGTTATTGGTTGTTGTGTTTTTGTGCCTTCCCCTTTCAGCTCCTTCTGCTGCCTCTCTGGCATTCCTATAGAAAGATGATGACATCGCTGGCCTAAGCCTTGGAAATTAAACCAGGAAGGAGATATGGAATGGCAGACGCTACACAATGTCTTGTCTCTTCACATCATCTGCAATGGTCTTCAAAGCAGCGTGATTTTTCTTCGTAGCCGCAGTTTGCGAAGACGCTCTATGATTGGCTAGCCCGTGTACAGCGAAGACCCTCTCTGATTGGTTTAGCTCCGAAGGGCTCTGGGATAGAAATGTCCGCCTTGTACATATATATTCTCTGCTTCGAAGTGGTTATGCTTTGGCCCTATTTCGAAGTGGGTTATGCTTAGAGTTTGGAATCAGGGCTGGTGGTCCATCGCCCTGCTCTAAAGATAAACTCTAAACATAACCCACTTCGAAAGAGGGCCAAAGCATAACCACTTCGAAGCAGAGAATATATATGTACAAGACGGAAGAGCCCTTCGGAGCTAAACCAATCAGAGAGGGTCTTCGCTGTACACGGGCTAGCCAATCAGAGAGCGTATTCGCAAACTACGGCTATAAAAAAAAAAAAAGATTCCAAGCACCACCCAGCAGAACCAGCTCGACGCCTTGGCTTGAGAACCGACTCTAATATCCTCCCAAGTTAAGTAGCATTTCCTTCTGCATTTTGGTGTTGGATATTGAACTGTGAACGAATGCGCCACTCCTTCAGCTCTCCCTCGACAGGTTGACCTATATTCCCTGCACAACTGGAGAAGATTGGTTCCGGATACAGAATCCACCGATGGCTTTTTGCCTGTGCACACCCACAGTATTGGAAGCCAGTTATCTTGGGGGCTAGCTGTGGCTAATTTGTCTTTGGGGTAAGCAGAGGGTCAGCTGAGCTTTTTAAAATTCAAGTTCCCCCTCCCCCTTTTATAGTCACCTGTCTCCCCGTTGTTTGTCCCTTCACTTCCCCATCACCTTTGTTGTTTTAACGTTAGTGTAGTAGTACCAGGGGCGTTTTTAGGGTTAGAAAACATTGGGGGCTTCAGCAATTTTAGAGTAATTAGAGACGAATACTGAAGAACTAGATTAGAGTTTTTAAAAGTGAGGTCCAGGTCCATGAGAGGGATCTGGGCAGTCCCCATAGAAAATTCAAAGTTAACAGGACCAAATCATCAGTTTATTATTTATTTATTTAACCTTTATTTAGCCAGATAAAACATTGATCTGGTCCAAGAGGCCCCAACGAGAGTACAAATATACATATATACACATATACATACATACATACATACATACATACATACATACATACATACATACATACATACATACATACATACATACATACATACATACATACATACATACATACATACATACGTACATACATATGTACATATATATATATACATATATATACATACATATACACATATACACCAATAACAAAATAAAAACACAGTTAAGAATCATACACATAAGCAAATAAACAAACAAACATTATGCACAGCCTATGTACAAAAGAAATAAACAGTTAATCTCTAGTCTTTACAGTCTTCGATTGCATAAACACTCAAATCAAAAGTATTACACAATTATCAAAACCTTACACTCAAGGAGCAAAACATAGGCCCAGATTTGCACCCCTATAAGCACAAAGTCAGCCTCACACTTTTTGCAAAACAATACACACAGTGATTTGCAAAACACTAAACACACTTGCATTACATTACACATAGAATGTCAAATTACCACACATATGAGCCAATTGGTTAAACACAGCAATCAGATGCACAAACACACCATTGCTTAATTGTAGATACACCAATCAGGTTTAAGCACTATAAAAATGCAGCAGGTGAGTTCACCTAGTCTTCAACCAAAATGGAAGGACAGTGAAGTACTGTACACAGAGAACGTGAAAATATACAATACATTCACCAAACACTACACAAGACAACCAATGATGCAGACTGATGAAAATATAAATGTTCTCTCCATATACCCAAATCAGTCAACATGTCAACATGGAGAATCACAACAAAAAAATCTCTTGCCAGATCCAGCTAGGCAAAGAGATAATATTATTTAGTATTTAGTCTAGTATTTTCTGTACTCTATTTAAATTTTTTCTATTTTTGTTTTTGTTTTACTGTAATTTTAACCTGTACTGGATACAGTATTTTATGTTTGTCTTATATTTGATGAACTTACTGTGTTATGCACACTGTAGTAGCATGAAAACTGGGACAACAACAGTTTTGTTGTGATTCTCCATGTTGAAATGTTGACTGATTTGGTTATATGGAGAGAAAATTTATATTTTCATCAGTCTGCATCATTGATTTGGATATATGGAGAGACATTTTTTTTCATCAGTCTGCATAATTGATTTGGGTATATGGAGATAAATAAATTATATTTTCATCAGTCTACAGCAGTGGTGCCCAACCAGTCGATCGCGATCGACAGGTAGATCGCGGGCTGATTTCAAGTAGATCTCGATTAATAAAATTAGATTAAAATATTTAAAAAAAAATTGCAAAATCAACTCTGCCTCTCCTTGTTAACTACAACAAGCAATGCTGTTTGGTATTTAAGATGAGGTCGGACTCGGCACTGACAGATTTGTGTTCATTATGCTGCTTTTATAAAGCCTCAAATGACGGCTTACAATATACAATTTTGGCTGGTAGCTCTCGGCTAGGTGGTAAATTAAAAAGTAGATCTTGGTTCAAAAAAGGTTGAGCACCCCTGGTCTACAGCATTGGTCTTGTGTAGTGTTTGGTGAATTTATTGTATATTTGCACATTCTCTGTGTACTTCACTTACAGTACTCTAATCACTGAGAAGTATAATTGCTAAATGTGTTTTAGGTTAAACACAGCAGTGTGTAACTGGTTCAAACAGAATTGAGTCATATGAAACGTGTGTTTCATATGATAATTTTTATAAATTAGTGTATAGTTTGTGTTTAATTTAGCAAAGGATCTGAGGTGTTCTGATAATTGTGTGTGTGGTTGTGCTAATTGTATGTAGTGTTTTGAAACACCGGGAACCTGTTTTCAAAATCGTGCTTAAGCAATAGAAAAAATTATATACATAATGTTTCAGTCTTCTCATAAAAAAAATATTCGATTTTGGGGTCTTTTCCTGCCTTTGGTCCGCTTTGCATTCACATCTCAAATGAACCGCAGCAGGGTTGACTTGCAAGAGTGAATGAGCTTTCACACCACCCCAAACCAACCGGACTATCCGAGGAAATGAACCAGGGTTCGATTAAGCTTATTATAGTTTATCATGTATCATGAGCATGTCTTTGTCAGTGGACACTGGACATGGGTATGGATGGCTCCAGGTGCTGCTGCGTTAAAGTGCACATCTTCAATAGGTTGTTTGCAGGTGACGTCATTCGCTCTAGTGGAATGTTGTTGGGGGGCAGGAAGTAATTTGCACATAACGAAGATACTCATAGTCAGTGAGACTCTCTGATTAAAATGCCAAAGTTTTGCGCGGTTTACGGCTGTACCAACCGATCGAATCGGGAAAAAAACAAGGGGTACTTTCGAGTCCCGAAAGTGGTTATACATAAAGGGGAGAAGTTTAAAAAAAGTCACAGAAAAACGGCGGCAGGCGTGGATCAGAAATCTCCGGTTGAGGTCTGGAGGAGCCGAATCAGACAACGCGCGTATATGCAGTGACCACTTTGTGAAAGGTAAGGCAGTAATTTAGCTACTTACATAGCTGGATAAAACTGACAAAAATACAGACCAGGAGGCAATATTGCTGGAAACATATAGCTAACGTTACATCTGTGATATCACCCTGTGTGTTTGTGTTTCGCAGCTAGATAGCTGACGCTATCTTCCGGTGTCTTTGTTTTTAAGCAATGCTAACATTAGCTAGCTATCACGGCCAGTGGTTTTCAACGATCTCTTAGGACCGAAACTACTGTTATCCCTCTTTGCTGTCATTGTTGGGTGTTTATCACTTTGCTATTTATTTTATTCAGGCTGCCCGAGTGCTGCCAACGATGTAGACTCTCCAGACTGGGCTCCTACAGTTAACCTTGGTTACCAGCAAGGTAAACCAATGACAGAGGCATCATGTCAACGTGAGGAAAGGTTGAGGTCCAGAAAAGCAGATGAGACCTGCACCGATGCAGCAGAGGCATTGCTGGACCTCGGTGAGGGCTCACAGAGCCCAGCATCGGAATACCACAAAGGTAAATTAAATATAATGCATGGAGGAGCTTTCATGTAGCCAATGTTACATTAAGTATTTTGACAACTATGTATGTCACTTGTTTACATCATATGTGTGGGAGAGAGACAGACAGAAGGGGGAGAGTGTGGGAGAGAGACAGACAGAGAGAGAGTGTGTGTGGGAGAGAGACAGACAGAAGGGGCAGAGTGTGGGAGAGAGACAGACAGACAGTGTGTGTGGGAGAGAGACAGACAGAGAGAGTGTGTGTGGGAGAGAGACAAACAGACAGAGAGACAGTGTGTGTGGGAGAGAGAGAGACAGACAGTGTGTGTGGGAGAGAGACAGACAGAGAGAGTGTGTGTGGGAGAGAGACAAACAGACAGAGAGACAGTGTGTGTGGGAGAGAGAGAGACAGAGTGTGTGTGAGAGAGACAGACAGAAAGGGGGAGAGACAGTGTGTGACAGACAGAGAGAGACAGAGTGTGTGTGGGAGAGAGACAGACAAGAGTAAATTAAATGTATTTTGACAACTATGTATGTCACTTGTTTACATCATAATTTAACAAATAATTACCACCACCTTTATACAATTTGTAAATTATATAACTAAACTATCTTTTCCCCTCTTATCCCCTTTGCCAAATATATTCTATGTAGATGCAGGCTGCCAGACAGACCTGACTATGGAGGATCTTGAGAAGATGGAGGATGTTCTGAATCACTCCGTATTGGAGCTGAGTGACCTCAGGAAAAAAGTACTGGACAGGGAATTTAGTCCAGATGCTTTTCAGAACAACGAAGAGAAGACAAAATTTTACACAGGATTGCCCAATTTCTTAGTTTTGATGCAAGTGTTTCAGCTATGTGAGCCACACATCAACTATAGCTCTTTGTCGGCGCTCTCCAAATTTAAACAGTTCATGTTGGTCTTAATTCGGTTGAGACTAAACCTTCCACTCCAAGATTTGGCCTTCAGGTTCAATGTTTCCTGTTCCACTGTTTCTCGAATTTGGCACAAGATAATTGGCATACTTCATGAAAGATTAGAGTTTATAATAGAGTGGCCAGAGCGAGAGGTGCTGCAAGCTACAATGCCAATGTCATTCAGGCAAGCATTTGGGTGTAAGGTTGCCGTAATAGTGGACTGTTTTGAAGTTTTCCTTGAAAGGCCATCTAATTTGCTGGCAAGAGCACAAACTTGGTCCAATTATAAACACCATAACACAGTTAAATTTCTCATTGGCATTGCTCCTCAAGGATATGTCACATACATCTCTCGTGCTTGGGGAGGGAGAGTGAGTGACAAGCAGATAACTGAAGAGAGTAGCCTTCTAAATAATTTGTTACCCGGAGACATTGTTCTGGCAGACCGTGGGTTTACTATCGGGGATAGTGTGGGGTTTTACTGTGCTTCATTGAAGATGCCTGCTTTCACAAAAGGGAAGAGCCAGCTATCTGCATATGAAGTTGAGCAAACAAGAAAACTCGCTAATGTGCGTATTCACGTGGAAAGGGTCATAGGATTAGTGAGAAGAAAGTACCAAATTCTGCAGAGTACCCTCCCCGTTGAACACATGGCTGTAAAAACAGGCGAGTCACTGGCGCTGATTGATAAGATTGGAGTCATTTGCTGTGCATTATCCAATCTTTCGGACTCTGTTGTCCCACTGGAGTAAGCAATATTCTATTCATCTAAAGGTCAAATAGGAAAATAAGATGCATGCCCTGCATAGTTTTGCATTGAATGATTTGAGGTAGATTTGATTATAAATAATGGGTCGATGTTTTCTCAGACCTCCACTAACGGGTGCATAGTTCTAGCCCGGACTACAAATAGTTTAATGATAATATTGAATAATAATATTTCAAATATATGTATATGTCTCCCTCTACCTGTCTGTCATTATTATTTTATTGAAATAAAAATGTATTAATTTCATTCAATTAATCTTTGTCATTTTTAAATCAGTTCTAATTAGATTTGAATGGTTGTTTGTAGTTAAACTGTTTGAATCCGTTATTAAATTATCTTTGTCTTGAGAAAATCATATTCATTGTCTATGTAGTCACAATGAAAATACTGGGTGCTTGTAGTAGGATGTAGCTTACACCTGGAAAATTTTTTCCAACTTGGTCGCTTTCTTTCTTCACAACATGTGACCATTTCATGTAGTAGTTTTCAGAGGAAACGGCCTAGGGGAAACCGAGGCACAACATGGAAATGTAACCCCTCTTCCCAGCTCCCAAGAACCACCAGCAACAAGTGATGTGAAGCCCTTTAGAAGGTTTATTTTGATCAGGGTGGTTAACAACAAAAATATAACAACCTAGGAATAACTACACAAACAAAAGAAACAATTAATTAACCTAAACTACCTATATATTTCAGATATCAATTTGTTTTATTTGTGCCTATATAACTAAAGCTATAAGATTTTGACCTGTTGTGATATTCATGTTCTATAAACTACCATTTATTTACAATTTATTACAGGAATATGCACAGATTAAAGAAACATTTCAAACATGATTTGGTTCACTTTGTGAAGTGCTGTCCCAACACTTCAGGAAGAACACAGTGTCTGAAGAACTCTTGAACTTTGGGAATGACGTTGACCCAGAGTTCCGCATCAGGCAAAATCCTCTCTACAAAGATGTCATTTGTGTTCCACACTACAAAGTCACAATAGTCAGCACCCACAATGTGGAGCTGAGCCTGTACTTGGTAGTAGTATGCGTGCTTCCTGTCCAGTTTCACATCGTCCCCATCGAAGATGAGACAGAAGCCCTGGTCTCCAGCACACAGGCGTAGATTGGCCTCCTCCTGTTTGCTGTGTGGGCACTAAAAGTTCACAATGAAAATAGTCACTTCTTCTGCATAGTATCTCCTTTTCAAATGTTCAGCTTCAAGATCTGTTAATTTCTCTCATGCACCACGTGATGTTTCTATGTCTTTACAACATGTAGGAACATAAACTGTGCATTGAATTACAAAGTACTAGGTTACTCTTCTCACAAATCCCAGTTCCATTAGTCACAATGCCAATACACCTGCTCTACTGTGTTATTGAGGACGTCAAAACATGAATGGTAAATGCATATCCAAATCCATACTGAAGAAATAGCTGGTACCTTTATCTCACAAACCCCAGTTCCATGACAGGCGCATGTGACAATTCCATCTGGTGAGGCTCCCATGTATGGCCACTTCTGATTCAGCCAAAGTCCACTGTCCATGCAGGAGAAACCCTCATGGTCCACACTTTGCAGTTGTTCATACTGTCTTCTGGCTGTTGCCTCATTTTTACATCCATACCTGTAATGCATACAAGTAGCAATAGGAAGAGAGAGTTGTACAACCATAATTAGTAACTGATTTACTAAATGTGATGTAGGTCAGCATTTATAGGGACAATTGTAGTGCACTGGTTTACATCATCCTACTCCAGACCTCAAAGATTAAACATACTTCTAGCCAGCCCTAACCTATGTGTCATAATAGGTCAATTGCAGATGTCCTTGTCTTGCAATTACTTTCCCCTAATAAATACCTTGTTGCAGCTGTAGAGAGCTTGTGTGCCTCTGGGTAGCATATGGACTTGACCAAGAACTTTGACGGCTGTGAAATACTTGTGTGTAGAACCTGCTTCAGTTTAGAGGCTGTTACCCTTCCTGCTCTTTGGCGGAACCAGATTGTTGATGAGCTCTGGTTTCTGGTCTCCTCCTCTACTGCCTGTACCTGTGACTGTGTTAGCTCTTCCAGTCTGAAATCCTGGCATGCTTTCTTCAACTCTGTTGGAGGTAGCTGCAGTGTCTCTGGTGTCCTATATGCAGTTAGTAGTTTAGGTAGCTTGCTCACAGACTTTGGGACAAATTCTCTGCAATATGGTGACCTGGACATCAGTGCAGCACTTTTTGGGGAGTTTAGGTGTAAAGCCTTGAAAAACTGACTATAAGTTTCTGATCCTTGCTTCACTCTTGGACACTGGACTGTGGAACTCTCAGGTGTTTGTTTCTCTATAAGACAGATATTGCACAGCTTTAAAGTGAAACTTGGAACATATTATTGCACAGGTATTTTGCATTCAGTACTGTACACCTCTGCTCACCTGTCCCTGCAATGGCATGATCTAGTTTTTGCTTCTTAGATTTTGCAGATGAAAAGTCTATCATCGCAACTGGAGCGGCAGGAATCTGAAAGCGCGAGAGGCATAGAGAATATAAACGTTTTAAATGTACCCCTACATACAGCTCACACTGAAACAAAAGTAAATTACGTGCATTTGATTACCTTTTTGACATGTGATGGCATTAACCACTTGCACTTTTCCATGGTGCAGGACTCAGTCTCTCTCATTTTAACACCCACTTCAATGGCGAACAGAACTGCTCCAACATGCGAGCAGGATTCTGACAATCTGTTGGTAGATTTGTAGATCTGGTATGTCATAAATGTCTAGCGATGCAACAGTACAGTAACTGTCTACCTGTATGTCATGATGAATTGAAAATGGGGGACCCTGATGTAAACAAGACGAAAGTCTGGCCACCATCAGAGTGACACCTTCATGGCATCTAGTTAGCATCATTTTACAACAGCGATATGTAGTTAAACATGCCTTGCATTATTATGATGACTTACCCAGCCATACAATCACAATGTGCTGTGACAACTTCTCCATTTCGTTTTGCCACGATCCACGTTTTTAGCGGTGTTGCACCAGACCTCTGAGAATGGTTGACCTAGTGGCAAGGTAGAAAATAGTAGCTAGCGTTTAGCGCATAGCCTGACTGACACCAGTATCCATGTACATTAGAGTTGAAATAGCAATATAAAAGTGATTCTCAAGTAGATTTACTCACCCGCGCAAAAACAAGACGACCTTTGATCCGAGGTCATTTACCCAACCACACACCAAATAGTTATAAGCCTCCAGACTCTTGTATGCCTTCATCTGGCTAGCCGTGTAGTAGGAGGTCTGGAGGACGAGGTAATTGGTTATATCAATCGCCTCAACGCCAGGCAAATCGGTCAAGACGCGAGAAAAATCGATTTTCCTCAGCGTGTACGGATCATATCCAATATGTTTTGATATTTTCTGATGATACCTAGTGCGTGTAGGCTCATCCAACGCTTTTGCGTATTGACTTTCCATTGTTTTGAATCACTGTTCTTGACTTCCTGCCCCCCAGGTGAGTTTTGCGCGTCATCAAAATCACGTGACTGCAAACAAGCTATACCTATCTGTACTATTTAAAAGCACAGTGCAGGACACACTCAAAGGTTACCGCACCTCAGAGATGGCAGTGGACATGTATGACAGGACAAAGGCCATATGTAATGGCCTTGGGATTGAGGAACATACTACCAGCCAAAGGAGGAAGCAGAAAAGGATGGACGAGTATGTAGTTGAGTCATCTTGTGGCACAAGCTCAGACCTCATGGAGATCAGCTGAGACAGAGACTGTTCTATCCAGTCCTCGACAGAATGCTGCAAGAGCTTGAGAGCAGGTATGGTATCCGTAATCGTACAGGCTAATACTCCATGCAAATATGTTACCCATTGGTCTGAACAGACACTGAACAGAATTAGCTGGGAAAACCCTGCAGTTTGTCTGCAAAAGCTAAATAACATCAACTAGAATAATATTGTATTAATGGTTAACTAAGGTTGACAAAGAGACTGAATGGAGCAACACTGCAGTTAGAGTAAACAGGACACTCACTTTAGATGATAAAGGTAACTTAAAGCAAATGCTAAAAACAGATTGTGAAAACACTTTAAATTAGGTTCTGTCAGCCTGACCTCGATAGATTGTGATGGATAAGTAAGGTTGCCTTGGAAATATACTGAGAAGAGCAGGGGTACAGAGACGGGAGGTGTTTACGACCAAGCTTCAAACGATAATCTAATGAACAGACGCACTGCTAAAAGACATGTAGACTTTCCCGCCTTTTTTTGAGACAACGATAAAAGGAGAATATTGAATCAAACTCTGGCTTACCCACTAAACAACATTAATAAAATAGGAGAACCACATCATTGTTAAATAAATAAGATTTTAGTTAATTGAGAACTAATATTTAAGACCATTACTAGCGGGAAAACCAAGTTAAGCTAAATAGTGTGTTTAGAACTTAAAACAGACGGCAAAAGTGGTTTAGCCTACACCTAGAAAAGAACAAATAGAGTAAAGCAATAAATTGGATGATTCAAATACTCTATTATTAAACTAAAGACTTAATTAGGATAATTCATGTTCAAAACGTACTAGGAACATTTTGTAAAGGCTGAAATAGGAGATTTGGATAAACTAGAAAGTATTATGTAGTTTTTAAGATACCAAAAAAATAAGACAACCATATTTAAAGCATCCTGTCAAATTTCTATGGCTTAAATTACAACGGACGAAACCCTCCTCTTTGAAATTCATATCAACCCCTAGTTGGTGCTATCTTGAAACCAGAGACTCAAAGTGGCCGCCGACTAGAATTCTATAGGCCAAGAGCAAACCAAGCCTTCTAGCCCCTGTGTCATCCGACAGGGCCGAGAGGTGGGGTTTAGGTTTTTAAACAGCGAACCCGCCAGGGAAAGAACACACACACACACATGACAGACACAAGGCAGATGAGGCCAGAGGGAGATGATGAAGATGACGAGGAGAAATTACCAGAACTGGACACAGGATGCAGGCCCTCTGCTACTCCGCCATGCCAATGATGACTATGCAAAATGCCAAACGAAGACCAAACCTGCTGAAATAATGACTTTGTAAACAACCATCCAGAGAGAGTGTGTATTATGATATTTCAGAGAGCTTCAAGACGACCACCTTCAGGGACTCTTTTAAATAAAAGCTCGACAAAATACTACTCCAACTGGCTTGTGTGGACTCCTGATTCTTCTGCACTACACCTGCACCAGACCGGTGGTCGAACCAGACACGTAGCCACAGAAGAGGCAGAGTACTGACCAGAATATACGACACAGGTTCTCATGAGTTGGAGATCACAGTTGCAAAGTGTTTCCTGGCCAGGACAGGCAGAGATGCAGTCCCTACTATCCAAAGTGTCTTTTCCCTCCTGGATGATAATAATAATAATAATAATAATAATAATAATAATAATAATAATAATAATAATAATAATAATAATAATAATAATAATAATAATAATAATAATAATAATAATAATAATAATAATAATAATAATAATAATAATAATAATAATAATAATAATAATAATAATAATAATAATAATAATAATAATAATAATAATAATAATAATGCATTTTATTTATAATGTGCCTTTCAAGACACTAAAAAAAAGTCCACAAATCTGTGAATGAAAAAAATATATAGGATCAAATGAAAACTACTACTTGCTAAAAATCGATGTTTAAAAGTACTAAAAACCAAAGAAAAATACCAAACACTAACAAACATTCAGCACAGACAATGGGGATGCTGCCATCAAAAAAAGAAAAAAAGAAAGAATTTCAGATCCGGGGCTAGGAGAAAAATATCCGGGGCTGAAGCCCCGGAAGCCCAGGGCTAACGACGCCACTGGTAAGTACCCTATACTCCAAGGAAGTTGTATGTCTTCACTAGGGCTGTCCCTGACTAAGGATTTGGATAGTCAACTTTGATTTGCAGATAGTTGACTTTTTGTATCATTCCATTTGGGCTGTGGGGGGTGCTTACTGTATGAAGGAGTCGACTGAAGGCTTCTTGTCCTCTGCGAAAGCATGGAATTGGTCCACCGATGGATACATTGATATTTGTCTAGTCCAGGGGTCAGCAACCTTTACTATCAAAAGAGCCATTTCCCCCCCTCCCACAAAATAAAATTCATCTGGAGCCACAAAACCAATTTACCCTTAAAATGAAGATAACACAGTGTATAACATTTTATATATTGTTATCCCCAAGCATACCCCACATTTAGCATAAAACGCCTGACGATTGCATACCCAAAGCAATTTGCGATTTATTATACTTTATACTTATAGCACACAGTTTGTTGCATTAACACTAGCACAGCCGACAAGGGGTCAAATGACCCCTAGGCATTTTCAATAAATGTATCCTCGTCATTCGGTCGAGCTCCAGCTCTGTCACTCAATGACTTTTCCTAAAAGTACCGTTTTATCTGGCACGGTTTCTGAAATTTCCAAATGACTTCAGGAAAATGTAATTAGAACACTATTCCACATATGGGCCGTTGGAACAGACGAAAGTCACAGCACTTTGCGAGCATCTAGCGCAGGGGTGGCCAACCCGTGGCTCGCAAGCCGCATGTGGCTCTTTGACCATCAATGTGTGGCTCTTCCATCAAAAAATAAATAAATTTATGTCACTCAAACCTACATTTCATTGTGGTAAACCTCATATTTTTATATTCAGAGGTAATTATATAGTTTACACTGTTTATTTTCCTCATATTTCTCATATAAGCTGTCGGGTCATCTGACCCGTTCCCGGCGGGAATCAGTGGCATTTTCTCCATGGCTGTGTTAATGGATTTATAAAACAACAAAAAGAAAATTGTTAAAATTGTATAACAAAGGAAAACCTCAAACTCTTATGAAGAGGAGAAAAAAGACTGGCATGTGTAGACCTACTTTGAAATAAAACCCTGAACTATGCAGGTATATTTGAGTCCTTCCCTTATTTGTGGAACATTTATAAAATAAAAAGTAGTCTACAAAAAATAAAAATAAAATACTACAGTACCATGTGTAGACCTACTTTGAAATAAAACACAGAAGAGGAGAAACATCACTGGCATCTGTAGACCTACTTTGAAATAAAACACAGACCTATGCAGCTCTATTTGAGTCCTTCCCTTATTTGTGGACAATTTATTAAAAAAAAATTAATATTGTTCGCAAATTTCTCACCACATATCAGGCATAGGCTACAGGTAATCCTGCCTTGTTAGTCATGAAAGCAAATTAATCTGTCCACGCTGAATTAAACCAAATTTCCTCTGACTTTCCTTTTTTGGGATTTATCCATGGTTAGCTTACTGGGGGGAGACTCAAGATTAGCCACCTGCAGACAGCAGGGACGAAATATTTTAGTTGATGAAATATTTAATTTTATTTATTTTTTTAGATTTGTTTTTGATTATCTTTTTTCCCCCTCCTTTTTCCGATTTTTTCTCCCATCCCACTGTTAGTCGTTATGCCAATTCCCAACCCCTTCCTGGTTGTTGCGCACTTTCCCCTACTGTTGGTCCGAGAGGCCGGAGACTGTCACATGCTTTTCCTCCGGAGCCGCATGTGCAGCCAGCCGGCAGCCAGCCTGGCCGCGCAGATTCTCACTGGGAGAGTGTAACATGTGGGAGGCCGCACTACCTCTCTCCAGATCCTACCTTCGCTGAGCAGGCACCCCGCCCGAACTGTAGGGGTCGCTGTCCACAACGCCCAGGACCCACCGCCAGCTTTCCCCACCCCCTAATACTGCCGGGAGCTGGATTCGAACACGCGAACCCAGCGTCTCCAGGGTTGGTGACGAATGCAATCTCCGCTACGCCACCTGACCGCCCGAAATATTTTAGTTGACGAAATATTTTTTTATTTCAGTGTCACAGTATGACCTCGATCTCCAAAATAAGAGATGTAAAATGTTTTAAGTAACAGGGAGCCACAGCAGAGTGGCTAAGAGCCGCATGCGGCTCCCGAGCCGCAGGTTTCCGACCCCTGGTCTAGTCTAGTGTGTTCATTAGATGGGTGAAATTCTCTTTCAGTGCCTTCAGTGTTTTCTTCGCTGGTATACGCGTCATTAGCGTTAGCCACGCTTCTAGGCCTCTTTGCTTTTGGAAAGAATAATAATAATTTAAAATATTTCTTTTGCAGTCGACTACGGCTACTTTCGATCGATTAGTCGACTATTTGACTATTTGTCAGCCCTAGTCTTCACCATCTCCACCTCATCCCCTTGGATGGTGATGGGAGTTGGGGGTTCTCCTCGCCTCTCTGGTAGTCAGTCCAACACCAGCTCCTTGGTGTTGCTGCTGTTGAGTTGGAGGTGGTTGCTGTTGCTCCACCCTACAAAGCTCCCCACCAGGGGCCTGTACTACACCCACTGGAGCAGAAGGCAGAGGTGTAGAGGGTGAACAGGAAGGGGGACAGCACGGCTCCTTAGGGGGCACCAGTGTTGCTCACCAGCACATCTGACTGACTGCCCTGCAGTCTGACATACTGCGATCTGTTGGTGAGGTAGTCAGTGATCCATGGCCACCAGGCCATGCTCCAGCCGCATCGCAATGGACCTGTCTCAAAACCCTGCCCCTTTTCTTGATCCTCCAATCACAACTGTCGGTTTGTCCGAGGTAAGCGACAGTTGTGATTGGAGGATCAAGAAAAGGGGCAGGGTTTGAGACAGGTCAATTGCCCCGGCGGTGATGATGATGGAAGTGACCCTTGAGGAAACTGGTGTCTGGTGTGAGGATATTACATTTATGAGTAAAATATGAAGCTTGACACAAGGTTATTGGATTGTCTTTCCGTATGTCTATGGATATCCATACAAGATAAGATACATAATCACAAACCTATGAATAGAGGCCATTAAAATACAGAGATGAACCAAGTACACTCACAGGGTGTGCATGCTGACTTCTTTGTTGTTATTTTCATGTAAACTGTAAATTCAAGTATAAACATGAAACACATATATTATAGCAATTCCACATTTCAAAAATTGCATTAATGGGTTTTCAAAACAACTCACGCACATAATGTAACTTATTATTAAAAACTGGTCGATTTCCGAATAAAATGAAAATAGCAAAGGTCATACCCCTGTTCAAAACTGGAGACAAATACTACTTTACAGGTCTGTTTCTCTACTTCCTAGAAAAACTATTCAACGACAGATTAGATAAATTCATTGATCACATCATTTACTTACCGATAGCCAGTATGGATTCAGATCAAACCGGTCAACATCACTAGCATTAATAGATACATTTCTAGGTGTAATAATAGACCATAAAATCTGCTGGAAACCTCACATAAAACATGTCCAAACTAAACTGTCAAGAAGCATTTCAGTACTGAGTAAAGCACATTCTGGATACAAAAAATCACTCTACACTAGTTTTATCATATTTAAATGACTGCGCTGAAGTCTGGGGAAACACTTATAATTCTACACTACAACCACTTTTTATTCTCCAAAAAAGAGCCATAAGGATAGTTCACAATACAGGATATCGTGATCACACAGCACAAATAATGTATACAGCAAAAGGTAATTTCCAGGAAACATCCAAAAACTGTTCTTTGAAAGAGAGGGGGGTTATAATCTGAGGGAAGAACTCAATTGAAAAGTTCGTAGTGCACATACTACCAGGAGCAGGGCCGCCTGGGAGAAATGCGAGGCCCTGTGCGAGATTTAACGCGAGGCCCCCCCCCCCCCCCCCCCCCCCAAAGGTTAAAAAATATATATATATATATATTTTTTTTTTTACAGTCAACATATTCTTAAATAATAGCGCTGCCCGAGGCGGGGCATGATACAGTCAACATATAGCAAAAGAGAGAGCGAGAGAGAGCTCCCGTTCTACAGTCAATATACAGTGTACAGAGAGAGAGAGAGAGAGACACATTGGAAAGAAATTGAAATGCTATTTGGCCCTAAACAGAGAGTACACAGTGGCAGAATACCTGAGCACTGTGACTGAAGATCCTTGAGCACAGCCTAGCCATCGAGAAAGGCCGCCATAGGCAGACTGTGTGTGTTAGAAAGAGAGAGAGAGAGAGAGAACATGTGTGTTTGTCATGTGTGTGTGTGTTAGAGAGAGACTAGAGC